>NC_026005.2:23434798-23610732 GCF_000442705.2 Elaeis guineensis
CTATCCCATCCTTGACTACTTATTTCCCGGGTACAAGCCAACCCAATACACTCCGATTCTAGGTTCGGATCAACCTTTCCTTGTTTTGGAACCCCTCCAAAACAAAACCAATCACTCAAACTGAGTATAACAATTTATAGCATAAATAAGTACAAAGAAAGCTCCTTCAATGAGCGAATATAACTTTAAATACACTTTACTCAAGAGAAGAAGACCCTTTTTGGATTTTCTCAAGGTGGATGGAGACTTGAATGTGCACTTGAGGAGTTGGTGAGCTTGGATTAAAGGCTTCTTGAAAGCTTTGAATGAGCTCTTGCTTAGGGCTGAAAAGTTGGCTTGAAATTCCTTTTTCAAAATCTCTCTACTTGAATCCTCTTTCTTTTCTTGTTATTGATTCCCACCTTTTTATCCCTTTTATAGCTTCAAGAAATAGTGAAAAATATTCTAGGCTGAAATAGAGCCGTTAGACCACAATAAATGAGCATTAAAAGCACTTAAAACGGTTAAAAAACTACCCGTTGCAGAAAAATCCCGTCACAGGGGTCGACTCATGCCTGAGGGTCGACTCATGCCTGGGGGTCGACTCATGGGTCGACCTCTGTGGAAGAACAACAGAAAATAACCAGAAAATAAGGTTTTGTGATTTTTGGCCTAAAAACAGTAGGGGTCGACTCATGGGTCGACTCATGGGTCGACTCACAGGTTGTGCCAAGCCAAAAAATCTACGTGCCAAACAGCTCATTGTCATGAGTTGACTCATGGGTCGACTCATGATTTTCAAACATGCATATTTTTCAAAATACAAGTCCAAAAATAATAAAATTTTCACCAATGGATCATAAATCTTTTGTTCTATCATTTGATACTATCAAATCAGAATTTTGGTAAAATTATAATTTTGCCCCTGAAGAGCAATAAGACTTTTTCAAGTGAGAAATATTAGTACCCCTTCAACTGCTTTGTAATCATCAAAATCAATCTAAGGAGCAACAGGTACCCAACTAGATTAGGCCTGGACTGAGGTCTTCCAATTCGTAGATCTCAAATTGAGGCATTCTAGATAGGGAAGAAGATAGATGGAGACAGACCTCGCAGATCTGTCCTACAGCAGCCTTTCCTGTAGATCTGTTGATGGAGATCTCACCCGTGCCTCAAACGACCTCAGATCAACTCCAGATCTGAGAGAAACATATACCAACCTCTTCTCAAGAGATTTCAGGTCCTGGACCTGATGTTTGGGTGGCTACAAGAGAGGAGGGGAGCAATCTGGTTGGCGGCTGCAAGGGGGAAGGGGCTAGCGCCTCCTTGCTTTTCTTTCCTTTTTAGGACCTGGCGGCAAGAAACCCTAGGGTTTTTTGCTCCTGGGACGTGGAGAATTGCTGGAAAGAGAGGGAGAAGAGAGAGAGAGACTTGGGAGAAAGAGTTCTGTATTTTCTTGGCTTTAATCAAACCTATACACAGTACATGTATATATAAACACAGGGTCAAGTGACCCAAACCCAAAACTCCCTTGACCAACTCTATGGGAGATTAAGTTAATCTAAGCCCATGTACACCCATGACTTGACCTAATCTCACCTATCCTAGGCCTAGACCTGTTCCATAAAGAGTTGGTCTCTTGAGGCCTACACAACCTAGACCTCAAGAACCTGAAAGGCCCACAGTCTTTCAACCTAGGGCCCAACTAGCCCTAGAGCCTCCATGAATCCCTCATGAATGATGGACCTTGGCCTTAGCCTTGGTCCCCTGGGCCTTGGGCACACCACCTGGATCACAACAAAATGGACACCAACTCATCCCTTATCCACTAAAGGCGTGAGGTGTGGCTTAAATTGTGCATGGAGTGATTTCATGAGAAACCTTTTCTCATGTAATAAATGGGGCGTAAAAAAAGGGATAAGGCGCAAAGATTGATTGCCCATTCAAATTTAAACTTTATTTTGAATTTAAATGACCAACCAATCATCCTTATCCATTCATATGGCATATTAAAGTGGGACGTGGAGAGGGCTTGGCATGATGAAAAATTCATGAGAAGTTTCTTCTCATGAATTCAAATGGGTGCAATGGAAGTGAGGTGGCGCATGGAGATTGGGTCAAGGTGGTTTAATTATTTAAACCAACCTAATTGAACTAAATAAGTTAGGTCCAATTAGACTAATTTAAATCCAACTTAATTAGACTTAATTAGGCTTAATAAAATCCTAATCAAATCAGGAATTGACTAAGCCCAACCCTTGATCAAATCAGGGATCAAACTATCTTGACGATTAGGTCAACTCTTAACCTAATCGGGTCAAACCCAACTGAATCCAATTCAATTGGACTTGATCCAAAAATAATTACTCAATCAAATTGAGTTAATTAGTGATCAAATCACTAATTAAATCTTTCATAAATACTGAGTCCAAATCCGATGGGCAATCGGGCATCAGAATTCATCGATATGTAACCCTGATTGAAAAGTTCCAACCAGTGGGACTCTTGACCCCGGTACCAATAATGTGTGAAACTCGTGATCAGAGAATCCTGATTCTCGATCATCGAGTCTCAAACATGTAGGATTCTACATCAGCCATCAGATCAGATAGGAACCTCTAATGTGTGTGAGCCCACAGGTTCGAACCTAAGCCGGTAGCACAGGAACCAATTCCTGTACTAATCGAAGTGACCATCTAGCAATGGTACCCGAGTTCGGATAGGTCGAATAGTCACAATCGTAACACTCAGAACCTACATGAATATGGTTACTGTATAATTCATCCTTTTGACCCTTGTGTTTAGGACGACTCAGGGTTAAACTGTCAACCCTGTCAAACAGTCCTGTGACTCCTCACAAGGACTATCCTGGACAAGGTTTTGCTAAATTGAAACACGACTGTACACAGCTCCTAAATTGGAGTGGTCAATCCCATCTTGACACACGCACCGACAAGTCAAATACTTGACTACACCCAGCAGCCTTCCGTCACTGAATTAAAAATTCAGGTAGTCCAGTACCTAAGTGCAGTGAGTTGCTTGCAAGTCACCGTGGCGGTCTCAGGTCGGAGGGATATTTATACCCATATTCCATCGGAGCAAATCTTGACAGTAGAAATAGCTCCGGAGTCGGTCACGTTCAGTGCAGATGTACTCTTACATCTCACCTGTATGCCATACCAGTGTCTCCACACTTATTGGTTAAGAGGACAACCAACCTGTATGGCATACAATGACCTATGCTTGATAAACGTTGTCGTCCTTGATAACAACGTATCATTTGGTCATGAACAGATTTAAGGACTAAACGATAAATCCTCCTTTGTCGAGCTAAATAGTCCTAAGAACTTCACCACAACATAGGAGTTCATTAGAAGATGAAATATTTTATGATGAAAAATATCAAAATAATTTTTATTAATTCATAATTCATGTACAAATACAAAAATGAGCACAACCGTCAACAGGCTGATGATTGGCTTTGGGACACTATTCCCAATATTGGACTGCTCTCGTCATGATCTTCTGTCGCTCTGTCTGCCACCTCCTGCTCCTCCAGAAACCATCAAAGCTGAGCACCGTCACCTGAGCTCGAAGCTGGGTTCTCCCTCCTAGAAACTTCATTCTGAAGAATCGCTACGGTGATCTCGTCCATCTTGATGGTGCTCTTCTTCATTAGAAAAGCAGTCACCAAGGACTCATATGAAGGGAGAAGCGATGCTAGCAAGACCAGCACCCTGGTCTTCTCCTCAACTTCCTCGCCAACACTGAGGAGATCGATAAGGATCTTCTAGAAGTGGCTAAGATGCTCCTGCACGCTCTATCCCTCAGTCATCCACAGCTGGTAGAACTGCCTCCAGAGAAAGAGGATGTTGGTGAGAGATTTCGTCATGTACAACTCTTCGAGCTTCGACCACAGCACCGTCGAAAAAGTCTTGTCAGGCACATGGATCATCACCTCATCCATTAGGTACAAGCGGATCATACTTACCATCTGCATCTGGAGCCATCTCCAATTCTGCACCTCCATGATAGTTGGCTTATCCTCACACAAAAAAGCATTGATCAACCCTTGCTAGATGATAAATGATATATTTTTACATTTATTGAAAGTATTTTTGATAATTTATGGTGCTAACGTCTTCTTAAAAACCTAATTTCGTGAATAAATTAAATTTTCTTGCAAAAATAAATAATTTTAAAAAAATATAAAATTAAAAAATATTTATGAAAAATAAATATTAATTCAATTGAGCAATTTAAGTAATAAAATAATTTTAAAAAATTTAATACATATTTTTTCTTATTTTTCAGATGAAAATTAAAGTGAAAACGGAGCCAAAATACTCTAAAAAATAATTTTTATAGCCTCCAGTGCATGGTGGACCGACCGATCTATCCACAGAAATTAGGATGCAGTCCACAGAAAACTTCACGCGGTCCACAGGCGTGTTTCACAGTGAGAGAGGGATTTTTGCACGATCTAACGGTCGAAAACTCATCCATCATCAGATCCGACGGTCCATGTTTGCTGCCTGTTTATAAGAAGAGGATTTGCACGATCTGACGGCCCAGAAGCAATCTATCATGCGATCGGATGGCTGAGGATGCTCCCGACTGTGTTAAGGAAACCTTTTGCACGATCCGATGGCTAGAACTTCATCAGAACTCAAACTGAATGGCTGACATTCGATCCAACTTTGATTCTGATTAAAATATTGATTTTCTGGGCAGATCTGGGCAGTTCAAGCCTGATCTGATGGTCAGAAATATTTTTAGGAGATTAAAATATTTTCTAAAGATTTTAGGACTCATTTTCCTACCAAAAAAATTATGAAAAATTCATCTATAAATAGGGGGTCTGAGAATAAGCTTTGGGAGCAGAAAAAATTAGTAGAAAGTGAGAAAAAAATAGAAGAAAAAAATAAAAAAGCTTTAGAGACCCAAGAAAAAGAAGGAGAGAAGCTAGTTCGCTGATCAACCATCTTTTCGACAAGGCTTAGCTGATCAACTCAAATCCTTGTTACAGTTTTATTTTTATTTTATTGCTCTTTTTAAATTTTTTGTACTTGAATTTCAATTTTAATTAATGTAAAATTTATTTTCTTACACTTTAAATTTTTATCTTTTATTTTTCACAAGTAGATGCTAGGATCTAGTTAGTAAATTTTAGTACCAATTTATTTTATACTTTTTAAATTTTTATTATTTATTTTTATTGTAAGTAGATGCTATGATTTAGTTAGTAGATCTTAGTACCTGATTTATTTTTTACGCTTTTAATTTTTATTTTTCGACTTAAATTGCTTTCTTCAAAATTTTATTTTTTTTATAAAATCAAAGATTTCAAATCAAAATTCTGCTTTCTCTGTGGATTCAATCCGACTTACTACTTTCTATGTGTTTTTAATTTTTATTGAAGTCAAAATTTGATTGATAATCATGGTATCCTAACGATAGCATCTTGACCCTATCAATTTTTGGCACCGTTGTCAGGGAAGGCACCAATTTTAATATTTGATTTTTTTAATTTTTTTATAAATATAGCTTACTAATTTTTTTGATTATTTTTTTTATAAAAAAAAATTCAAAAAAGAGATAGAAAGCTTCTAATTTTGCTTGGTGAGATCAATCCTAACCCTAATCCTAACTATTTTTTTTAGTATTAATTATTATTTTTTTAAAATTAATCTAAAATTCATCCACATAAATCTAATAAAAATTATATGATAAGAGTAGAAACTTAATTGTTAGAAGCATTTATCATCTTAGATTTTTTTTTGGTGATCGCTGGAGACAAGGTAAGTTTTCAAGTTTAATTAATTTCATGCATCTAATTTTGTTGCATAGAATCCCTTATTTGAAATTGGTTATGCATATTCATCTTAAATCAATTTAAGGACAACACCCAAAATAAGATAAGGTGGAGATCTCATCACCCTTTCTTAATCCAAAAATAACCAACCAGCATCCCGCATTAACCCAAATCTAACTAAAATCAAGTAGACATGGGCCTCTAAGATCAATTGAGTTCAGTTTGAGTATTGTGGTCAAGTCAAGTACAAAGTAAGTTTGGACTCATTATTGAAACTAGTGTCTAAGGCTAGAGGTTACAAAGGCTCTGCCTAAGTGGACTCGTGGTTATTTAATTGATTCTGTTAGCTTACCTGGCCAATTCAATTGGTGTGTAAGGCAAGCAACAGGAGGACCCCCACGACCTCACCTCTTACCTGACTAGTTGAAGGAAGTGAGAACAAACCCAATTTGTATTTAGACTAAGCCACTCTACATAGAACTGTTAGGTCTAAGAAATCCGTAGGTGTCTAGGTTTAATTATCTGCTAACTTGATTACAATTAACACTCAACTACAACTAAGTCTTCTCACCTTTCGTCTTTAGGTCTAGGGCTTTCTTAAGGATCTCACCTTTAGAACTTCTTTCTTTCTTTCTCTTCTCTTTTTCTTTCTCCCTCTTCTTAAAAAATAAAATTAAAAAAAAAAATCTGAACCACACATATTAGGATTTGCACTGATACATGCATGGTATAATTTTTTATCCTGACCTAGTTGAACATAATCTTGAAATTTAATGACTGATTCATGTTAAACCTGAAAATCAAATGGCTGAAAATTTTGAGAACCACCTAGGCAGATGAAGGAATATTTTATTCCTTCCACCTATAATCCATCGACGTGAAGGGGGGAAATTGCTTTTTCTCGTAGGATCTTCCAGATTTCATCAAATCTGAGATGGAATAATTTTTTAAAAATTTATCCTACATATTTCAGATCTAATTCTCTAGATATAATTTTATTATCTAATATTTAAAATTTAAAATTAAATCTAAATCTATGATGAAAGAAGAAGTATCTCAAGGGTAATCTGATTATCCTGTAGATGATCTCTGCACAGCCCAAGGTTCTGATGTAGCCACGCAAGCGCCTGGCCTCTATCGATATCCACTCAAGTAGGATCTGGAATGTCTTATCCTCACAAATCTATGCTCTAAAAATCAAATCTTTATCTGATTTGAAAGTTCTTCAGAACTCCTTCTGAAGTTGGAGCAGCAGCCTGTCGAAGATGTCCTGCAGCCTTCTGTTCCAGGCATCACCACGCCTTGGATCTTTGCCAGATGGACGTCCAACTCTTTGGACATGAAGAGGGGAGGAAGGAGAGTAGGGAGGATATGGAGAAGAGAGGAGGGGGTGGCAGCTATTGAGTTTTGTGTATAAAATAATTTCTTCCATGAAACCCTAGGCGCAGCAGGGTTTATATAGACCTTGTATGCTGCACAGTGCCACATCATTCAACCAATCAAAAAATTCCAATAAATTTTGAAAAAATTTTGATTAGTAGAGTGATGTCATCTGAACACATCAGATAAGAACTCCACTCTCTCTCCTAAGTTGGCGCCAACATTGGATAAGCTCAATCAAGGTGGTGCCAAAGAGTCCATGTTTATCAAGACTCTTTGGTTCTTATCCATTTGGGGCGCCCACTTTAATCCAATTGGGCTCATGCCATAATCTGATTATGGCACCCAATTCAATTGGGTTTTGGTATGTGGACACTCTACAAAAATCCTCCAATGAGCCCTCTTCAGTTTAAGACCCATATATCAACTTTTGACAGATGTCTTAAAATGAAATTAGCAGGTGTTATCTTAAATTCATCTCATAAATTAAGACAAGCCTTTTTTGAGCTGGACAAGCTTCATTTAAACTGAGAGAAATCATCCCAAGGTTCTCTGGATGAGTCAAATCATATTTGGCTCAGTAGAGACTGAAAAGATTACATGAGGAGAAAGTTAGGCTCAATCGTGTGCTAGCACGATTTTCTTGAACCTAATTGGATCTAATCCAAATCAATTGGGTTAGCCTAATTGATGACATCCAGACCCTAACCCTTGTTTGTGTGACCCAGTTAAGTTCAATTTCATATGGTAATGAGACATGTCATGATCTCATCATCGACATCATCGAAACTCCTTTCGATGGACCAGAACTCTTCTGATTCAGACAATTAGAATGATCGATCATCAATATTATTCTAATTGCTCCCAAAATCCACCAATGACACCTAATAGTATGTGGTGGCAACCCATCAGAACTGAAGATGAATCTCTCGATGCAGTTACCTGTGTGATTGAGTTCCTCTATCATGAGTCCCGACTGAATTAGGGTTAAGGTGAACTCGTCAAACCCAACATCAGTCATATGAGTTAATCGATCGATCCGAGTCCGATGTGAAATCTTAATGGAAAACTCCTTTTCCATTATTTCACTCTGCCATGGCTATGGGCTTAAGGACTCGATCTTTCGATTATCATAGGACTACTCCTCTCATCTACCGAGGTTGATAGATCCCATCTTGGTGCGACCTAGTTCCTATAATGAATATGCTACAGCCAACATACACCTCAGGGTTTCGAATGGCTAGGAGATCGAGTTATGATGTAGTCAAACTATAACACACTCAAGGTGAACTGTCGATGCACCTCAAGTCAAAGAACTAGACACACAACTGTAGCATCGAGCTAGTCATTAACGAGAAGGTAGACTTCCTTATGACTGCTCGAAGTAGTCATGCTCAGTACTTTCATTCTCAATGAATACCTGTACTCTCACTCTGGTGTCTCCACATCGTAGACTCAAGACACATCTACTCTAAGGAAGTGATCGTACACCAACCTTCCAAATCAATCACCATCCTCGTGATGATCCTATGGTCAGGAGCTGTTTATGAGTTAGTTATGTAAATTCATGCCTTAAATTTTTAACTCTTGAAAATATGAATTTACATTCCCACTAACTCAAAGGATGTATCACAAACACAATGTGATAGAAGAATAATCTTTTTATTCATTTATAGTCAAAATTATAAATTTGTCCTTAGATCTGTACAGAAATATGTCAGCCAATCTGATATCTAGGGCACACATCTAACAAACTCCCACTTAACCTAATGCCAATTGGCTATATATCTAAGTCTCATCTTCTCAATGTGGCTTCGATCTTCTATTGGCCTAATGGCTTAGTCAGTGGGTCTGCCACATTATCTGTGGAGTTGACTCTCTTGACCTTGATATAATCCTTTTCGAGATAATCATGGATCAAATAGAATCGCCGCTCGATGTGCTTGGACTTCTGGTGAGATCTTGGCTCCTTAGCTAGGGCTATAGCGCCATTATTGTCGCAGTAAAGAGGTATGGCATCCAATGACATCACTCCAAGCTCTGTGGTAAACCTTTTGTACCAGAATACCTCCTTCGCAGCTTTCGATGCAGCAATATACTCTGCCTCCATGGTGAAATCAGCAATCACCGTCTGCTTGGAACTCTTCCAGCTAACTGCACCACCATTGCAAATGAACAGACTCTCAGATATCGACTTTCGATCATCTATATCAGATATAAAATCTGAGTCTGTATATCCCTGAATCTGGAGTTCTCCATTCCCAAAGATTAGAAACATATCCTTAGTCCTTCTCAAGTACTTAAAGATACATTTCACAGAAGTCTAGTGCTCTTCGTCTGGATTTGACTGATATCTGCTTGTGACACTCACAGCATGGGCTATATCAGGTCGTGTACATAGCATAGCATACATGAGTCTCTCTATTACCGAAGCATAAGGGATCTTGCTCATGCGTTCAATCTCCTCAGGTGTGCTAGGGCACATCTTCTTAGAGAGATGAATGCCATGTCTAAAAGGTAATAAACCTCTTTTGGAGTTTTTCATGCTAAACCTTTTTAGCACCTCCTCTATGTACATCTTCTGTGAAAGTTCGAGCATCCTATTTGGTCTATCTCTATAGACCTTAATACTCAGTATAAAAGATGCCTCTCCTAGATCTTTCATAGAGAACTCTTTAGACAACCATACTTTGACTGAGGTCAACATGGGAATATCATTCCCAATTAGGAGGATGTCATCTACGTACAGTACGAGAAAGATAACTACGCTCCCACTGACCTTTTTGAACACACATGGTTCCTCCTCATTCTTGATGAAACCAAATGTTTTGATCACATCATTGAAACGAGTATTCCAACTCCGAGATACTTGCTTAAGTCCATAAATGGACCTTTGCAGCTTGCAGATCCTGTGATCATCATCACTGGATGTGAAACCAAGCGGCTGTTCCATATAGATATCTTCCTCAAGATGTCCATTTAAGAATGCCGTTTTCACGTTCATCTGCCATATTTCATAATCGAAATAGGCTGCAACAGCAAGCAATGTGCGGATGGATTTTAGCATGGCTACGAACGAGAAGGTATCCTGATAGTCAATGCCTTTGTATTGACTATAACCTTTCGCTACGAGCCTAGCCTTGAATGTCTCCACATTCCCATCTGCACCTTTCTTTCTCTTGAAGATCCATTTACACCCAATAGGTACAATACCTTCAGGTAGATCTACCAAGGTTCAGACTTGGTTTGAGTGCATCGAGTCAATTTCTGATCTCATTTCCTCTAACCATTTCTCGGAGTCGATATCTAATATCGCCTCGTCATAGGTCTTGGGGTCATCACCATGAGCCCCATTTTTCGTGAGGAACATTTCTTCTACTTTCTCTTGTATGGTACCTAAGTACCTTTCAGGAGGATGGAAAACCCTAGTCGTTCTACGAGGTGGAAGAGGTTGTATTGGGACTGGTTCTGATTGATTAGGTTCCTCAGGTTCTTGAGCTTGTTGCTCTTGGGAGACATTCTCCTTGAGCTTAACTATTCTTCTGATGCCACCATCTTGAAAAAACTATTTTTCAAAAAAAATAGTATTTCGACTCACAATCACATTGTGGTCTTCTGGAATATAAAAATAATATCCTAATAACTCTTTAAGATATCCTATAAATTGAGTTCTAAAAGACCTGAACTCTAACTTGTCCACCTACTGTCTCTCGACATGAGCTGGACAATCCTAAATTCTGAGATGATTCAGACTTGGCTTCTTACCATGCCATATCTCATATGGTGTGGTAGGAACGGTTTTAGAGGAAACCTTATTCAATACATAAATTACTGTCATGAGACAATGTGTCCAAAGAAATTTGGAGAAATTCGTGAAGCTCATCATGGAACGGACCATATCTAATAGGGTCCGATTTCTCCGTTCTGAAACCCCGTTGAGTTGAGATGTTCCAGGTAGAGTCCATTGAGAGACTATGTCATTATCCTTAAGATAGTCTAGGAACTCCTGACTAAGGTATTCACCTCCTCGATCTGATTGAAGAACCTTAATGGACTTTCCTATTTATTTTTCTACCTCATGTTTGAATTTTTTGAACCTTTCAAAAGCTTCAAACTTGTGTTTCATTAGAAACACATACCCGTACCTAGACATATCATTGGTAAAGGTAATGAAGTAGATGTAGTTGCCTCTAGATGGCATATCAAATGGGCCGCACACATCCGTATGTACTAGGGCAAGTAGGTCTGTGGCCCTTTCCCCATGTCCCACAAAAGAAATCTTGGTCATTTTGCCTTGAAGGCATGATTCACAAACTGGATATGACTGTTATGATTCAGGTGGTGTGCCCAAGGCCCAGGGGACCAAGGCTAAAGCCAAGGTCCATCATTCATGAGGGCTTCATGGAGGCTCTAGGGCTAGTTGGGCCCTAGGTTGAAAGGCTGTGGGCCTTTTGGGTTCTTGAGGTCTAGGTTATGTGGGCCTCAAGGGACCAACTCTTTATGGGCCAGGTCTGGGCCCAGGATAGGTGAGATTAGATTGAGTTATGGGTGTACATGGGCTTGGGTTAACCTAATCTCCCATAGAGTTGGTCAAGAGAGTTTTGGGTTTGGGTCACTTGACCCGATATTTATATATACATGTACTTGTATAGGTTTGATCGAGCCAAGTAATAGATGACTCTTTCTTCCAAGTCTCTCTCTCTCTTCTCCCTCTCCTTACAGCCATCCTCCACACCCCAGGAGCAAGAAACCCTAAGGTTTCTTGCAGCCAGGTCCAGATAAGGAAAGAAAGAAGGGAGGCACTAGCCCCTTCCTCCTTGCAGCCGCCAACCAGATTGCTCCCCTCCTCTCTTGCAGCCATCCAAACACCAGATCCAGAATCTAAAATCTCTTGAGAAGAGGTTGGTACAAGTCCTTCTCAGATCTGGAGTTGATCTGAGGTCGTTTGAGGCACGGGTGAGATCTCCATCAATAGATCTACAGGAAAGACTGCAGCAGGATAGATCTGCAAGGTCTGTCTCCATCTACCTTCTTCCCTATCTAGAATATTATAATTCGAGATCTATAAATTGAAGGACCTCGATCCAGGTCTGATCTGATTGAGTACCAGATCTTGGATTTTTTAGAGGTGATTTCGGAGGCGTTCTTCATCTGGAACGAAAGGCTGACGAAGAAGACAGCAACCAGACTGATTTCATCAAGGGCCTTGGATCGAGTCCAGAAGTCTCCAGATCTATTCGTTGCTGGTTCTACTGCACCCAAGATCCATGAGAGGAGCCGGGATCGTGCTCCAATAGTTGGTATCAGAGCCACGATGGTGAGAAAGCAGTTTCAAGCACGAGAAGTTGAAGATCCCAAGTGCTGAAAATTTTTAGCAAGGCACCATCAAGGTATATTCTACACTTCTTGATTTTATATTGCTTGTTTGGCTTGGATCCAGTCATGGACAGCAATATGAAGGTAGATGTCGAGAAGTTTGATGGCAAGGAGAATTTTTTCATGTGGAAAATTCAGGTGGAGGATCTTCTGGTGCAAGCAGATCTGGATCAGGCTTTGGATGAGAAGCCTGAGGGAATGACAGATAGACAGTGGGCATCGTTGGAGAAGAAAGCATGCTCGGTGATCAGAGAATATTTGGTGGATGTGGCATTGTATTCGGTGCTGGAAGAAAAGACCCCGAAGGGCCTTTGGTCGAAGTTGCATACCATGTATATGGGGAAGAATATGTGCAACAAGCTGATGCTGAAGAAGAGGTTGTACAGTCTTCGGATGCAGGAGGGATCTGATGTAATTGGCCACATTCAGAGATTCGACCAGTTATGCATGAAGTTGGTGAATATCGGGGTGAAGCTAGATGAGGAGGACAAGTCCCTGTTGCTTTTGTGTTCATTGCCAGGATCATATGATTCTTTGGTGACTACACTGCTCTACGGCAAGGAGACTCTGGAATATGAGGATATGGTCTCGGTGCTGAGGTCTAATAAGCAAAGGAAAAAGTTGACCAGAGATCGAGCTCCCCAGGAGGGTTTGGCAGTAAGGGAGAGGACAGGTAGAGGCAGAGACAGAAGCAAGTCCAGGGGGCGGTCCAAGTCCAGGAAGGGAAAGAAAGAGGTGAAATGCTTCAAGTGCAATGAGTTCGGGCACTTCAAGCGAGAATGTCCACTATGGAAGAGCAAGAAGGGAGAAAGAAGTGGCTCAGAATCAGTGAGTGCAGTTGCTGGGTAGCAGGTGGAGGATGATCTACTTGTGGTATCAGATGGTCACAGTCATTACACAGAGGAGTGGACACTAGACTCTACGTGCTCACATCACTACACACCACACAGGTCTTGGTTTGCGACATACACCAAGACAGATGAGGGATCAGTGACTCTAGGCGACAATCATCCTTGCAAGTTGGCTGGGATAGGGACAGTCAGGGTGAGGATATTTGATGGGATTGTGAAGACATTGATAAATGTAAAGCACATCCCAGAGCTGGAAAAGAATCTGGTGTCACTTGGCTACTTGGAGCGCAGTGGATACAGCTTCAGCAGTAGGGCTAGAAGTGGAGTACTGAACATCTCCAATGGAGCTATGGTGGTGATGAGAGGCAGGAGGTTGGACAATAACCTCTATCACATGGAGGGATCTGTGGTGACCGAAGAGTCTGATGCAGCAGCTGCAGCACAGGACCAGCAGGGGGCTTACAGGATGTGGCACCACCGCCTAGACCACATGGGTGACAAGGGGCTGAGGGAGTTGAGCAGGAGAGGACTCATCTCTGATCTGGAGGATGGTGCTACAGGGGAGATCTGTGAGCCCTGCCAGATGGGAAAGCAGAGGAGAGTTCAGTTCAATATTAGTACAGCCCGCAGTGCAGTCCCTCTGGAGTTAGTACACACGGATGTGTGGGGACCAGCCCCAGTTTCAGCTAGGAATAGGGCCAGATACTTCATGACCCTGATTGATGATTTCTCAAGGAAACTCTAGATTTACTTCATGAGAGAAAAGTCTGAGGTCTTCACCAGGTTCAAAATCTGGAGAGCTAAGATGGAGAAGGAGCAGGAGAGGAGCGTGAAGTGTCTGAGGTCAGACAATGACGGGGAGTACACCAGCAGAGAGTTCCAAGACTACTATGAGGAGTGTGGGATCAGGAGACACTTCTCAGTTAAGGAGACTCCACAACAGAATGGGGTGGCCGAGAGGATGAACAGAATACTTCTGGAAAAGTCACGATGCATGAGGCTGCAGGCAGAGCTTTTAAAGGCATTTTGGGTTGACACAGTTGACGCAGTGGGTTACTTGGTCAATCGGTCACCTCACACTAAGTTGGATGGCAGGCTTCCAGAGGAGGTGTGGTCTGGGAGGACAGTTGGGCTGGACCATCTATGGGTATTTGGGTGCGTGGCCTATGTGCACATTGGAGCTGGTGAGCGGAGCAAGCTAGACGTCAGATCATGCAAGACGGTGTTTCTAGGCTATCTACGAGGAGTTAAGGGATACAGGCTGTGGGATCCCTTGGAAAAGAAGGTCATCATTAGTCAGGATGTGACTTTTGATGAGGAGTCAGTCCTACGGATGCGAGCAGGTATGGAGGAGCAGCAGGAGCAGGAGGAGGTCCAGCAGGGTGCTGCTGGACAGCTTACCTCTTTGATTTTGCCTCTTACAAGTACTACGGGAGGACATGACATTAAGATGGAGAATCTACCTAAGGTGTCTCCACAAGTGGAGAAGATTCGAATGGATGATCGAGGTGGAGAGGTCCAGCAGGAGCGAACTGGATCGAGGACTGATATCGGTGTTGCCCTACACAAGCCCAAGAGGACCATCAGGCAACTGGACCGATATGGCTTCAAGAAAATACTGTCATATGCCCTGGTAACAGCGAATGGAGACCCATATACGTATCAGGAGGCTATTGAGAGCTAAGACAGAGCGCGGTGGGTCTAGGCGATGTCCGAGGAGATGCAGTCTCTCCACCAGAACCAGACGTGATGATTGGTGCAGTTGCCATAGGGGAAGAGGTCCATTGGCTGCAAATGGGTCTACAGTCGCAAGGACAGAATGGAGCTGGTTGAGGCTTTGGGACACCAAGGTGGAGATTGTTATGATCCAGGTGGTGTGCCCAAGGCCCAAGGGACCAAGGCTAAGGCCAAGGTCCATCATTCATGAGGGCTTCATGGATGCTCTAGGGCTAGTTGGGCCCTAGGTTGAAAGGCTGTGGGCCTTTCGGGTTCTTGAGGTTTAGGTTATGTGGGTCTCAAGGGACTAACTCTTTATGGGCCAGGTCTGAGCCCAGGATAGGTGAGATTAGGTTGAGTCATGGGTGTACATGGACTTGGGTTAACCTAATCTCCCATAGAGTTGGTCAAGGGAGTTTTGGGTTTGGGTCACTTGATCCGGTGTTTATATATACATATACTTGTATAGGTTTGATCGAGCCAAGTAATAGACGACTCTTTCTCTCAAGTCTCTCTCTCTCTCTTCTCCCTCTCTCTCCAGCCATCCTCCATGCCCCAGGAGTAAGAAACCCTAGGGTTTCTTGCCGCCAGGTCCAGATAAGGAAAGAAAGAAGGGAGGCACTAGCCCCTTCCTCCTTGCAGTCGCCAACCAGATGCTCCCCTCCTCTCTTGTAGCCACCCAAACACTAGATCCAGGATCTGAAATCTCTTGAGAAGAAGTTGGTACAAGTCTCTGTCAGATCTGGAGTTGATCTGAGATCGTTTGAGGTGCGGGTGAGATCTCCATCAATAGATCTATAGGAAAGGCTGCAGCAGGACAGATCTGTAAAGTCTGTCTCCATCTACCTTCTTCCATATCTAAAATACCCCAATTCAAGATCTACAAATTGAAAAACCTTGGTCCAGGTCCGATCTAGTTGGGTACCAGATCTTGGATTTTTTAGAGATAATTTCAGAGGCGTTCTTCATCTGGAACGAAAGGCTGACGAAGAAGACAGCAACCGGGCTAATTTCGTCAAGGGCCTTGGATCGAGTCCAGAAGTCTCCAGATCTATTTGTTGCTGGTTCCGCTGCACCCAAGGTCTATGGGAGGAGCCGGGATCATACTCCAATAATGACTCAAAAGTCAACGGACTCAATAGCCCAGATTTTTCTAATTTGTTAACCTTGTCTTCTACTATATGACCTAGCCTTAGGTCCCACAGATACTTATCATTTAGACTATCTCTAGGCCTTTTAATTCCTATGACATTCATATTTTTCTCAATATTAAATACAGATACATCAATATGTAGTTGATAGAGATCGTTAATAAGAAAATTATTTGTAATTTTATTATTTTCATAAAAAATATTACAATGGTCCTTATGAAAGCTAATCACATAGCCTTCTTGTGCTAAACATGAAACAGAAATCAAATTTCTGCTTGCTGCAGGCACATAATAACAGTCTCTTAAAACTAAATCTAATCCTAACGATAATCGCAGAGGGTAGGTTTTCACAGCCACAGCAGTAACTCTTGCTCCGTTCCCGACGCATAGGATCATCTCCCCATCCCTCAGCCTCCTGCTCTCCTCAAGATCCTGCATAGAAGTGCACAAATGAGCACTAGAACCAGAGTCAAGCATCCAACTGGATGCAGAAGAAACCGTAAGATTAGATTCTAAAATGAGCATACCTCCAGAAGGATCATCCTTCTTGTTCTTCAGGATGGCCAGGTACTGAGGACAGTTTCACTTCCAATGGCCGTCTGATTGGCAGTGGAAATATTTTCCCTTATCAGCAGCCTTCTTCTTCAATTCTGTCTTCTTCTTTTTGCCATCCACCTTCTGCTTCTTCGTAGACTTCTTTTTCTTTCCAAAAGACATTCTCTTGGAAGAAGTCCGCTCCACAGTAAGAACTGAGCCTTTTGAACCCTTCATAGAAAGCTCAGCCGTAACCAGTATGTTCATTAACTCGGCCAAGGTACACTACATCTTATGCATATGAAAGTTTATGATGAACTGACCATATGCATCAGACAAGGACTGAAGGATCACATCAATCTGAAAATTCTTATCTAAGATGATATCGAGCTTCTCAAGTTCCTCAAGATCCTTGATCATTGTCAAACAATGATCTTGGACTGACTGCCCATCACGCATCTTGACCTTAAAAAATCTTTGACAGACTTGATACTTGGCCGTGCAACTTTGTTCACCAAACAACTCTTGCAGGTGAGCCAACATTTGGCGGGTAATCAAAATGTTCTCATGTTGGCGCTGCAAGTCATCAGACATTGCACCCAACATGTAGTACCTTGCTTTGTTATCATCATCCGTCCATTTTTTCAGAGACGCTCTCTATTCAGCAGTGGGACGTGCTGGTATGGCAGGTGGGTCCTGGTCCAAGACATGAGTCAATTTTTTGAAATCCAGAATAATTCTGTAGTTTCTCAACCAGTCCTTAAAATTGGGTCCAATCAGTCTATGGGTGTCTAGAATTTTGGTCAGGGGGTTTGAGGCAGACATGTTTCCTGTAGAGAGTCAAAAGTTTCTACTTAGATTTTATAATCAGACTCAATCAATTTATTTAAGATTTTTATTTTTAAACAAATTAAGCTCCCACTATTTTCTCAAATCCGTACACTCTCTTGGTAGAGATGTGAAAATCTCCGTGATCAATGATTTTTAATGGGTGGTACAGTCTCACCGACTGGCTCACCACCTCACCTAACAGTTATTGGTGATGGGTCAACCGATGAGTGGATAACTCTTGTCCAATGATTCTCTAATTATGGTGCACCCAAAACTTGGTCTCCAATTCATGAAGCTCACCGTGTCCGGGATATTGCTCCAATCCTTAGTTAAGTCAAACCCACCATTTGTACAAACTAGATTCCTGATTGGGTCCCTCACCGTATCCAAAATATTGAGCCCAACCCATCCTCTAATCCATAGCATCCAATGCCTAATGGACATGGTTGCATCTTTTCGGTGCAACTGAGCCACTATAACCAGTCGAGAACAATCAACCTCGGGAAGGGCCCGCACATCCATAATGGTGGAAGATCTAGACTTAATATTTTCTTAAAAAGATTTATTTAGGCCTCATTAAATTTGACTTGACATAGTCATAACAATTATGACTAACCTAGTGGCATGGGTTAGCTCGAATTGTTAGCCACCTCTAATCCGAACTGAGTCGACACATATGGCCAGATAAGTGAGACCGATGGGAGGGATATGCCATTAACTTGATAAGAACATATTCGAGTCGAGTAGCTCCCAATTAAAAACCAGTCGGTTGCATCTGCCCAACTTACCTTAGATACCAAATTATCGAACCAGAACTAATTGGGTTAGCCTACAATCCAGGCTCTAACCATTGAGCCAAATTAGGTCTTAACTTGATCGAGTCACATCTAAATGTGATTCGACCTTGACCCAGACTTAATCCTATTAGGCTGGTCAATTATTAGCTTTCATGATCCCACCTAACCAACTCTTGATTCGGTTTGATCAACCGCTAGACCAAATTGAGCTACCCAAGCACGAACCCAATTTTATGAAAATGTCTTAGATCTGAAATTTTTAATTTTAGATCTAACTTAATTTCATAAGCTTAATTCATTAATTAAGTTTGGGTTCATAAACAAAGCATGTAAAATAAATCCTAGGATTTCAGGATCTAGGGTTTTGCAGAAAAGTAAGTTTTGATTTCTGATTAAGGATGAACGCGTGGTACCCCTACACGTCATATGAACACCCCATTGAATGGAAAGAGAGGGTCTTAAAACTCTACTTTGTTCTTATGATCGGACGGTCATGAGGAACACCTTAATCAGAAATATAAATCTAACTACAAAACTAGTTAGATCTAAATTAACATATCACATATACAATTTAAGATCTAACTAATACATGCTTTGCATATATCTCATGTATCAAAAATCAATCTAATTAATATGCTTTCAGATCTGATACATCACATGTAATATTTAAAAAATAGAATTTAAATTAAACTATTCAAAATAAAAATTATTCTAGACAAGTTACTAGAACAATTCTACAACTAGTCTAGGCATGCAACAGATCAATTTTATGAAATAATTAAAATTTTATTTTTTATTTTTTAATCTGATTATAATAATTATAATATTAAAAAAATAAATAATAAATTATATTTAATTCATATTTTAATCTTATTAAAATATAAAACTTAAGACTATTCATAGATTCAACTAATCCTAGTCTAGTCATGCATCTTATGCATGTTAGATCTTCTTAGATTTAATTTTAAATATTTTGGTTTCAGATCCTATCATATCTGATGTGATATCTAAAATTTTTTAATATCAGATAAATTAAAATTAAAATCAGATCTAAAATAGATCTGAAATAGAGCCAACAACCTGGCTCTGATACCACTTGAAGGGGGGAAACCGCTTTTCCTCATAGGATCTTCCAGATTTCATCAAATCTGGAGTGAAATAATTTTTTAAAAATTTATTCTATATATTTCAAATCTAATTTTCTAGATCTAATTTTATTATCTAATATTTAAAATCTAAAATTAAATCTAAATCTATGATGAAAGAAGAAGTACCTCAAGGGTAATCTGATTACCCTGTAGATGATCTCTGCACAGCCTGAGATTCTGATGTAGCCACACAAGCGCCTGGCCTCTACCGGTATCCACCTAGACAGTATCTAAAACATCTTCTCCTCATGAATCTATGCTCCAAAAATCAGATCTTTATCTGATTTGAAAGTGCTTCAGAACTCCTTTTGAAGTTGGAGCAGCAGCCTGTCGAAGATGTCCTGCAGCCTTCTGTTCCACGCGTCACCACGCCTTGGATCTTTGCCAGATGGACGTCCAACTCTTTGGACATGAAGAGGGGAGGAAGGAAAACAGGGAGGATATGGAGAAGAGAGGAGGGGGTGGCATCTATTGGGTTTTGTGCATAAAATAATTTCTTCCATGAAACCCTAGGCGCAGCAGGGTTTATATAGACCCTGTATGCTGCGTAGTGCCACATCATTCAACCAATCAAAAAATTCCAATAAATTTTGAAAAAATTTTGATTGGTGGAGTGATGTCATCTAATCATATTAGATAAGAACCCCACCCTCTCTCCTAAGTTGGCGCCAACATTGGATAAGCTCAATCAAGGTGGCGCCAAAGAGTCCATGTTTATCAGGACTCTTTGGTTCTTATCCATTTGGGGTGCCCATTTTAATCCATTGGGCTCATGCCATAATCTGATTATGGCACCCAATTCAACTGGATTTTGGCATGTAGACACTCCATAAAAATCTTCCAATGAGCCCTCTTCAGTTTAAGACCCATATGTCAATTTTTGACAGATGTCCTAAAATAAAATTGGCAGGTGCTAGGAATTAGTAGGTGTTATCTTAAATTCATCTCATGAATTAAGACAAGCCTTTTCTGAGCTAGACAAGCTTCATTTAGACTGAGAAAAATCTTTTCAAGATTCTCTGGATGAGTCAAATCATATTTGGCTCAGTAGAGATAGAAAAAATTACACGAGGAGAAAGTTAGGCTCAATCGTGTGCTAGCACGATTTTTTTGAACCTAATTGGATCTAATCCAAATCAATTGGGTTAGCCCAATTAATGACATCCAGACCCTAACCCTTATTTGTGTGACTCAATTAGATTCAATTTCATATGATAATAAGATATGTCATGATCTCATCATCAACATCATCGAAACTCCTTTCGATAGATCAGAACTCTTCTGATTCAGACAATTAGAATGATCGATCATCAATATCATTCTAATTGCTCCCAAAATCCATCAATAATACCTAGCAGTATGTGGTGGCAACCCATCAAAACTGAAGACGAACCTCTCGATGTAGTTACCTGTGTGATTGAGTTTCTCTATCATGAGTCCCGACTAAATTAGGGTTAAGGTGAACTCATCAAACCCAACATCAGTCATATGAGTTAATCGATCGATCCGAGTTTGATGTGAAATCTTAATGGAAAATTTTTTTTTCATTATTTCACTCTGCCATGACCATGGACTTAAGGACTCAATCTTTCGATTATCATAGAACTACTCCTCTCATCTACCGAGGTTGATAGATCCCATCTTGGTGTGACCTAGTTCCTACAATGAATATGCTACAGTCAACATACACCTCAGGGTTTCGAATAGCTAGGAGACCGAGTTATGGTGTAGTCAAACTATAACACACTCAAGGTGAACTGTCAATGCACCTCAGGTCAAAGAACTAGACACACAACTGCAGCATCGAGCTAGTCATCGACAAGAAGGTAGACTTCCTTATGACTGCTCGAAGTGGTCACACTCAGTACTCTCGTTCTCAATGAATACCTATACTCTCACTCCGGTGTCTCCACACCGTAGACTCAAGACACATCTACCTTAAGAAAGTGATCGTACACCAACCTTTCAGATCGATCACTATCCTCGTGATGATCCTATGGTTAAGAGCTGTTTATGAGTTAGTTATGTAAATTCATGTCTTAAATTTTCAACTCTTGAAAATATGAATTTACATTTCCACTAACTCAAAGGATGTATCACAGACACAATGTACACAATGTGATAGAAGAATAACCTTTTTATTCATTTATAATCAAAATTATAAATTTACCTTTAGATCTGTACAGGAATGTGTCAGCCGATCTGGCATCTAGGGCACACATCTAACACGATGTTTCCATCATTCTATGGGATCAAATATTCTGACTCTAGTCCTGAGGCCGATTTGAACCTGTTAGCCCAAAAATTAGATAAAATCGACTTTCTTATAGATAAATGCCTAGCCCTTGGTCTACAATCTCCTGCACAATACACAACACCTCCCAATTATCAGAAAATTTGATCTATCTGTATTAGCCCAGCCCATTATGTTAGTGAATGACTTATAGCTGCACAGTTTCCACCTTTCATCCAAAAATAAGTTCAAGTTGCTCAAAGTTACTTCAATCCTGTCAATGACCCATTCTTAAATGCATATAACCAAGATTGGAGGAACTATCCTAATTTTTCTTGGAGACCCCAACAGATTTAAGCTAAGATCCAAATTTTTTTTGTGCAGAACTTTCAAAATAGGCCACAATACCAAAATTATGTCTATAATAGTGGTCAACCTAGTCAGCCTACTCAACCATCCTATTACAATCAGCCATCATACCCACCTCTTCAACAAACTAATCTAGCCGATGATAGATTCAACCAACTCCAACAAATGATTATGACCTAACAACAATCCCTCCCTAGGCTAGAAGCACAAATATGTCAATTAATTGCATCTACTATGAGGAGAAAACTAGATCAATTGCCAAACAAACCAATATCAAATTTTGAAAATGACCCACCCATCCACCAATCACCTGGATCTAGTCATCAATCTAATATCCCACCTAAGAATCCTCAATTTGAAAATAACAAAGTAACTTTTGAGCTTAAAAATGATGAAATTCTTAAGGATCCATATCAAAATCAAGTGAGTGAGGCTAGTGTTGATGCTAGCCAAGATGTAAATTTTGAAGAAGAGGTTAGTACTGAGACTAACCCAATAGAAGAACCTAAACTCGAAACTTATACTGAGAAGAGAGCGGATGAGTTACTCGAGATATATTCACCAAGAGTCTCATTTTCTTCAGCCCTAAAAGTCAGTTCTTCCACTTTAGAATCACCTCCTCCAGAATTGAAATTATCCTTGATCACATCTGAGTACACATATTTAAAATCAACTGACACCCTTTCAGCACCCATTACTTCAAACTCAACTCCTAACCCAAAAACTCAATTCATGAGCATTTTAGAAGAATAAATAAGAGAAATTCTCAATAAATAAGGGTCTGTGAATGGATTTGTGAAGTATCTTTCTAAAATTAAGAACGAAGATGTAAAATACTTTCTGAAGATTGGCAACAAAATACTGAAATTTATTGTAGGCCATCTTCTTGAGATTGACAATCCAAAATCATTGAAATTTGTCAATCTAATATTTGACACGGGATAGATGAGAGAATCAGCATGGTCTAACTAAAGATGGTAAACTTAACACTTTCTGGAAGGTAACCCAGTTTTTAATTTTCAGTTTTGTACTTTTTGCTATCTTTTGTATTTTATTTAGGTTAATCAAGTCTTACTTAGTGTCTTTTGTAGAGATCTGAAGATAATCTTGGCTAAGTTGGGAGGAGAATCAATTTTGAAAAGACTTCTGAATCAGATGACATCTCTCCTTTTCTTTCTCTTTGCATGCACCCTTCATTTTTTCTATTCCATTAAGGACAATGTCGATTAAGTTGGAGGAGAGAATAAAAATTTTTAAATTTTTTTAAGTCCTCAAGTAAGTTAGTATTTAGTATTTAAGCACCTGATTACACTTAAGAATTGAGTTAAACTAAGTATTTTTTTTAAAAAAATTGATGCACAGATCAGAGAGTTTGTGAGATATTAAGGAATCAAGTATTAAGAAAACTCAATAAAGAGTTAAATTTAGAACTTCAACAATTTTTTTTGAGCATTTCTAAATTTCTCTACCAGCATCAAAGAAGAGTTAACTTCTTATGGATTTGTGTAAAGTAACTTTACGTTTCTTCATATATTCCAAAAAAAAAAAATTCTAAGTACTCCATGCTGAGTAATCGGGCCTCTTTGCCTAAGTAAGTATTGAGTTTCACATCAAAAGATATGAAGGATAAAGAAGCTTTGTTGTAAAGCTAGTTTTAACTCGTAGCCTGTTTGATTCGAGTAAGTAGGTCCGAGGGGTATTCTATACCTAGTGCCCTAAAGCCATCTGGTTTGGGAGTCATTGGCTGAAAACTTGTTACATAGATCAAACAGAAAGCTTAAAAAGTTAAGACACTCAATGGCAATATAATATTTAAAAAAAATTAATAAATAAATCAAGAATGAAAATAACAATATACTTATCCATATGAAGATTAACGATTTAGAGATAAAGGTAGGGATAATTTAGAAAAGTTCAGAAAAAATTTAGTATTCTTAGTTTAACTCTTATATTGACTAGTATTAATACTCCAATGACATACCTCATTTATACTCTACTGAACAGCAGTGGCCCTTTTAAAAATTATTTAGTAAAATTTAAGATTTTAAGTTAAATGGTACTTGATTCTAAATTCTTTTTTTACTTAAAGACGAGCAAAGTTCAAGTTGAGAGGTGTGATAAATAGTATATTTTTATATTTATTGAAAATATTTTTAATAATTTATGATACTAACATCTTCATAAAAACCTAATTTCATGAATAAAATAAATTTTTTTACAAAAATAAATAATTTTAAAAAAATATAAAATTAAAAAATATTTATGAAAAATAGATGTTAATTCAATTGAGTAATTTAAGTATCAAAATAATAAAAAAAAATTAAAAATTTAATTCATATTTTTTTTTATTTTTTAGATGAAAATTGGAGCAAAAATGGAGCCAAAATATCCTAAAAAATAATTTTTATAGCCTCCAGTGCATGGTGGACCGACCGATCGGTCCACAAAAATCAGGGCACGGTCCATAGGAAACTTCATGCGGTCCACAGATGCGGCTCACAGCAAGAGAAGAGTTTTTGCATGATCTAACGGCCAAAAACTCATCCATCATCAGATCCGACGGTCCATGTTTGCTGTTGGTTTATAAGAAGAAGATTTGTGCGATCCGACGGCCCAGAAGCAATCTATCATGTGATCGGATGGCTGAGGACGCTCCTGACTATGTTAAGAAAACCTATTGCACGATCCGACGGTCAGAACTTCATCAGAACCCAGATCGGATGGTTGACATTCGATCTGACTTTGATTCGGATTAAAACATTGATTTTTCAGATAGATCTGGGTAGTTCAAGCCTGATCCAATGGTCAGAAATATTCTTAGGAGATTAAAATAATTTCTAAGGATTTTAAGACTCCTTTTTCTATCAAAAAAATTATGAAAAATTTATCTATAAATAGGGAGTTTGGAAATAAGCTTTGGGAGCAGAAAAAATCAGTAGATAGTGAGAAAAAAAATAAAAAATAAAATAAAATAACTTTAGAGATCCAAAAAAAAGAAGGAGAGAAGCCAGTTCGCTCTATAGAGTATGACAAAAAATGAAGAGGTCATCAACCATCTTCCCGATGAGGCTTGACTGATCAACTTCAGATCTTTGTTACAGTTTTATTTTTATTTTATTGCTCTTTTTAAATTTTTTATACTTAAATTTTAATTTCAATTAATACAAAATTTATTTTTTTACACTTTAAATTTTTGTCTTTTATTTGTCGCAAGTAGATTCTAGGATCTAGTTAGTAGATCTTAGTACCAATTTATTTCATACTTTTTAAATTTTTATTATTTATTTTTATTGTAAGTAGATGCTAGGATCTAGTTAGTAGATCTTAGTATCCGATTTATTTTTCATACTTTTAATTTTTAATTTTTGACTTAAATTACTTTTTTCAAAATTTTATTTTTTTTGTAAAATTAAAGATTTCAAATCAAAATTTTATCTTCTCTGTGGATTCGACCTGACTCACTACTTTTTATGTATTTTTAATTTTTATTGAAGTCAAAATTTGATTGATAATCACGGTGTCCTAACGACAACATCATGATCATATCACTAGATGAGCACGTCTTTCGCCGTTGCCTGCCATAAGAAAAAATTACTCTTTCTATCAAATCTGTTGATCTCCATCTTGATTGTGCTTGTCTTCTCCATCTTCTATCTCGATTACCACCATCGCAACCTATGCTTTGGTACCATCTTGCTTTGATACCAATCATTGTGCAGGATCCGGTACCATATGGTGCAGCAAAAAAAAATAAAAAAAATAAAAAAATATAATTCAAATATGTAGATCGATCTCAAGCCAACCTCCATGGGGCATGCAAGCTTCACTATGAGAGAATAAAACATAATTAATATAAGAGAAACTCACTACTCAATTCTTATACAAGAGTCTCTCAATAAAAAATCTCAAAATTCTCATAAAAGCTCTCTGAAATCTCTCTTGAAATCTTTCTGCACATCCAGAACGTCACCAGCTCTCCAATATAATAAACGGCTCGTCAATCAGAGCTATTAGGCTTCAGAATCTCAAAAATACTGTTACAGTAGGAATATAGAGTTTCAATCAATCTTAGAACCATCCGTGGCCATCCGATCGTGATCGGCTCACACCAGAGCTATCTGATAGTGCAAAATAGCCTCTGATCATGCTTGATCATGTTGGGATGGAGTTTCAGTTGTCCAATCATGATCGGCTACGATCTGGACCTTCGGATCATGTAGAAACTCCCCTAGACCGTGCGTAGACCGTGTGTTCGATCCATGCGGCCCCATGGACCGCCCAGCACCCCACGATCCACGGTGGACTGTGCAGGAGCGCTAGGCCTGGGCGCCCATGCGCACTGGGCCGGCCCGCATGCATGCCTGTGCTAGGTCTGCCTGCACATGCCTGCGCACGTGCATCTCCACTGGGCCCAGCTGTGCCACCGTCGGCCCACCGCCAGCCTCCTTTTGGGTTGTTCTTAGGCTCGTTGGACTTCGTTCATCATTTTGGATCTCACTGTGGGCTCAATGTGGATCGAATTTTGAGATATCAAATCTCAATAGAGGAGGTTGGTCGGGAGGTGGAGGAAGGCAGCGACAGAGGCAGCAAGCATGAGAGGGCGGGTGATACCCTGCAACCATAGGTAGATGCGGAGGGATTTTAGTGGGGATCGGGGAATTAGGGAAATATTTTGGGGAAGAGAATCGACTAGTGGAAGACAAGGGAAAGGAAAGCATGGGCATGGTTTTTTGGTGCGGTTTGTTTTTTTTTTGATTTTTCATTGATTTCAAACCAAACCAAACTGAAAATCAAAATTTTTTAAATTTTGAAACCGCACCGCACCGAATATCAAAAAAAATGCAATGATTTGTCTTATTCGATTCTGTTCGATGGATGTCTGGTCAGGACACCACCTCCCAAGATCTTTTCAGTACCATGCGATGCAGTAGGAAGAAAGAAGAAATAAAATAAAAAAAAAATAATCAAAATACGTGGATCAGTCACAAAAGGGCTCGCCTCTACGGGGCATGCAAACTTCACTATGAAAAAGAAATTTTACAAGAGGAGACCTCACCCTCAACCCTTGTACACCCAATTCTCTCTCACTAGAAGTTTTTCTCACAAAAGCTCTCTCTCTTTTGGAAGACCTCCCTAAACCCTTGAAGTGCCTGGCGATCGCTGTCCAGGAGTCTTGCTCCTTCTCTCACAGCAATGCTTCCGCCTCTCTCTTTCTTCTCGGATTCGTACGGTGCAAGAAAACCAATCACACCCTCTGTTTTCTATGTATAGGGCTTTTTATAGACCTTAATCACGACTTAGATCATGATTAGAACTCCTTAATCAACCCAAATCACGTCCCAGACCGTCGGATCAAGATCGGGAGCCACTTGGGCCCTCCGATCGCGCTCCGGTCCATGAAATAGTACCGTGGACCGCGAAAAACGTGTGGAAAACGCCCACGCGGTCCACAAGCCCAGCTGTGGACCGCCCGGTCCACGGTGGACCGGGGCAAAGGGCCAGCAGGCCGTGCCTGGGCCGGCCCACTCCCACGTGCGGGCCTGCGTGCGCTTGGGCCGCGTGCCCGCCTGGGCTGCGCGCCAGGCTGGGCCATGCGCCCGCCTGGGCCGCGCGCCCGTGTGGGTCGCGCATCCCGTGTGGGCCTGGGTCGCACGTCCCACGCACCGCCGCCTGTGGCCGTGCCACCCGCCGTCGGTCGCCGGTGGTCCTCCACCACCTCGAATCTCGTGCCGACTTCAAAAGCTCGTATCTCTTCCATCCGAGCTCTATTTCAGGTGATCTTGATCTCGTTGGACTCTATTTTTCACCGTGAACCTTGCTGTAGGCTCAATGTGGGCTGAATCTCAAGGTGTCAAATCCTAACAGATTCGATTCGATTCAGTAACCAAAAAATCAGACCAAACTTACACCCCTAGTTGATAGAGCAGCACTTGTACGATGTTGGACTTGGTCCGATTCCTTCCGTAGGTATAACTTAGTAACTTTTATTGCTTTTCATTTGTTAATTTAATTTCAAAATTATCACTGAGTTGTCACTTTTCTTTGCAGGCATGAGGCTGCTGTTAGCGGAAAGGATTCGACAATGGGCTGTCACAGGGAAGAGGCTTGATGGTGCGGGTCTGTCTCGAAAATTGAAGAAAATTTGGCCCGACACATCCTCGATAGTCAGCCCTTTTGAGATGCAAGCGGATCCTATTGTTGCCTTGCCAGTTCCCAAAGTCCCACCAGTTGCCGATGTTCCTTCAATAATTCCAGCAATGGCCAAGGCTCTAACGAGTGTTCATGGTGATGATGTCATGATCGTTGAACCGCCCCCGACACCGATGATGTCTCGAGCACCTTCCACATCATGTTGATCTTCCACTCCCAATTGGTTGTCGGCTCTGGCTGATCGACCATTAGCTCAAGATCATGGGAAGGTACCATAACTTTTCGATGATGTAACTAACGGAGATGTTCCTGAGGGCTTCACGAAACATTTCGACATCCGGATGTTCGAAGGTGAGTCAGCCTTGAGCAACCCAAGACTAGCCAAGAAGCTCGTAGAGGCTGCACTTCTTCCGACGGACTAGGAGAATAGAAAAGATCGAATCGTGTCCTAGATGTTTTCTTCATTTTACCCTATTCTCCTCGCTGTAACTCGATGTTCTCTTATCTGTCCATTTTTTGTTCATTGATTTTTTGTGATTTTGATTTTTCTCTTTCTTTTTAGTTGGTGCATGATATATCGTCAATAGAGCGAGGGTATCGAAAGTTTGTAGATCTTCGTCGAACGTTGTCTGACAAAGTGACAGCCACAAACGTTGAAAAGGATGTCACCATAGAAGCGGTGGCTCAATTGGAGGAAAAGTATCAAGAAGAGACCTCCAACCTGAAGGCCGAGTTGGAGTCAATAAAAGTTGAACTAGAATCTACAAGAGCTGAGTTGGAGATGGCTCAAAAGTTCGCCAAATTTCATGAGGCCCAGGTTCAGTAGAAGAAAGAGACTATCAAGCGAGTCAGGAAGGAGCACGATGATGGTCTCCAGGAGTTGGGGAAGTTGCAAATACTGCATCGGACCATCAAAGAGTGGTTGGCATTGGTTGATGCGGAGTCGGTTACTATGAAGAAGTTGGCGAAGGCTGCTCAAGAAGCCTTGAATCGAGCTATCAAGGATTATAAGGAGTCTGAGGACTTTGAAGAAGTGGTCCCCGAAGGCAGCCATCGGGCTTATTAGGTCGGGTTTAAAGACTACTGAGAGACGATCGTGGCACCTTATCCGAACCTCGATCTAAGCAGCATTAAAGTTGAGGTTCCAAAAGATATTGCCTCGACCACTGAAGAAGAAGCTGTGCCTACTGCCAAGGTAGTTCCAACATCCACTAAGGAAGAGCCAGCTGTCGAGGCCTAAGAGATCGATGCAGCGGTGATGACTGAAGAGACAGTCGATGGAGTCGACGAAAGGGAGTCGGTGTAGCCTTTTTCTTATTTTTGTACTTGGATCTTAGTCTGCTTTTTGTAATTCCTTTGATTTTTCATAGTAATGAAAGTAAATTTTTTCTAAGTGTTGAGTACTTACCTTTTCTTTCTTGACTCGAACAATTGATTGACTGATTAACTTTAATGGATTGGAGTCGGTGCTCAATCGATCGAAATCGATGTTATCAGTCGATGTTATCCTATTGGAGACGATATTTACTGTTTGAAGTCGGTCTTTTGCGGACAAAGTCAATCTTTTGCCAATCAGAGTCGGTTGGTAGATAAGTAGCTTGTAGATAGTCGAACATTCTATACAGATGTCGAAAGCCAAACATGTCACTTCAAATATTTGTCAGAAATATATCTACTGATAATACATGCGTAGATCATCAATATTTCATGTTCGGGGGATGGATGTCCCATCAAGGGTTTCGAGCCGATATGCTCCCAGGCGTAGAGTTTCGGTTACTTTACAGGGGCCTTCCCAACTAAGTGAGAGTTTGCCTTGGTCCAGGAGCTTTGAGACTTTCACTTTTTTGAGGACCAAGTCTTCAGAATGAAAGACTTTTGGTCTCACATTTATGTTGTAGCATCGGGTGACTCTTCTTCAACACTTGCCCTCCAGTCTCTTGGTCGATTTGTGATTATATCGATCACCCCTGCAGTCGGTCGATTGGAAATTTTTGTAGCCGATGGCAGGGGTCACTCTATAGTAACTTCAGACCATTGATCTTGGACATATTTCTTGAGATATCCTCTATGGATGAGGTTCTCAATTTCATCCTTCAATTGAAAAATGTAGATAATTTCATGCATGTATTTCAAAACTTTTTCAAATAAATTACAGTGGAAGATAATTATATTAATCAAATTAATCTAATATACATATAATTTAATCATCTAATCAATCTACTCTAAGATCTATAATATGATATGTTGCATATAAAATCTAAAAAATACTGAAGATAAAATCAGCATGCATGCATGTGAGCAGTAGATTACATCTGCTTCTAATCTGAGTTCAGAAATCGATACCTTTGCACGGGTCGATAATCACTACTGTTGAGAGACATAATAAAGAGGAGATCCTTGCTAGTTGCTTGCAGCTACATATGTGTCTACTCTTTATGAAAATCCACTCGAAGCTCCGGTCTGATTGGTCTTCTCGAAAGTGCTAGCTCGCATGAAGACCTTCTTCTTGACTGATCTAGATCCTTTCTTTAAATCTCTGAAATCTTTTCAAAGATTGAAGATGAACTTCTAGAGAAGATGAAGAGGTGAAAGAAAGATAGAGAGAAAAATAATTTTTTCTCATATTTTTCTCTCTTTCCAAATTCTTGGGACCAAAAATCTAGAATTCAGATTTTTGCGCACACACCAAGAGAAGAGGACCCTCCTCTAATTTTTCATGCCAAGAACTCATTCTCCAAGACCCTCAACGTGTAGAGCACTCTCTCTACTCTCTTACATGCTCAAAATAAAAATAAAAACCCTTTTTTATAGGCATGTAAGAAATAAGGGTGAAGCATCCTAAAGATCATGAACTCTTACAAGATGTCACCTCCTTTCACAATTCTACATCCCAAAACATACCAAAAAAATATGGGATGCCCCTTTTCATATTTTTTTATAATAAATCAGTCTCTAACTAATCTCTCATAAAAAATCTCCTTAAAATGTTGCACACATAAGAAGAAAAAAATAAGTTGGCATGGAGAGGTTGATTTGGATAAGAACAGACTATCTTGATAAGGAATATTTTTTCAAAAAAATTTTTTAATCAAAATCAAATCAGATTTGGATGTGAGATAGAGAAGGAGAAGAACTCTTTAGCATGAAAAAATCTCATACAAAAATTATTTGTGCATGGAGATAAATGGCATGCAAAGTAGGTTGGCGCAAGGGAGAAGAGTCCTATTCCAATAAGGAATCTTAATTTCCTTATTTGAATCCAAACTAAATCAGATCTGGTTTAGCCCAAATAAAATATATGAAATCTAACCTAATTAGATTCATAAATTTTTAATCAAATTTTAATCAAATTAAAAATTGATTAAATCAAAGTCCTGATCAAATCAGAGATAATTCTCTCTTAACGGTTAGGTCATCTCATAACCTCATCTGGTCAAACCTAATTGAATCTAATTCAATTAGATTTTATTTAATCTTTTTTGCTCAATCAAATTGAACTAATCAACAATCTAATTACTAATTAATCTTTTATTAATTTATTAATACTTGATAAATTAATTTATTATAATTTTTACATAAGGTTAACCATCAATCGAATTGATGATTAAATCTTTGAACGATTCTCAATCATTGATCAGCCACATGATTAGTCAAAAATTTTTTTTGAGTGTGACCCCATAGGTTCGAACCTAAGTCGGTAGCATAGGAATAACTTTCTGAACCAATCGATGTAACCATCTAGCAATGGTGACCCGATGTCCGGATAGGTTGAATGAAGGCGAAGTAATATTCAAGAACCTATTGGCGTATGGTTACCGTATAATTCATCCCTTTTGATCCTAATGCTCAAAGACACTTAGGATTTAACTGTCAATCCTAGATAAGTCATCCACATTATATTTCAATCTTTTTCAAATCCATCACATGGATTATCCGAGCTTAGATTTTTCTAAATTAAAATATATTGATACATTAACTCCTATTAATTCAAAGAGATCAATTTCATCTCGACTCACATACCGACTTGACAAGTACTTGACTGCATCCAAAAATCTTTCATTATTGAATTAAAAACTCAGTTAGTCCGGCACCAAAGTACAGTGAGTTGCTTGCAAGTCATCGTGATGATCTCAGATCGGAGGGATACTTATACCCATACCCTTCATGAGCTATCCTTGATAGCAGAGTGCTCTGCAGTTGGTCACATTCAGTGATGATGTACTCTTACATCTCATCTGTATGCCATACCAGTGTCTTCACACTATTTGGTTATGAGGACAACCAACGCATATGGCACACAACGACCTGCACTTGATATCGTTATCGTCCTAGTAATACGTATCATTTAGTCACAAACCAATTTCAGGATTATGTGATAAATCTTTCTTTATCGATCAAAGTAATCTTAAGGACTTCATCACAACATAGGAGTTCATTAGAAGATGTAACCTTGTGATGAATAAGGCCAAATAACTTTTATTATTTATCAATTTATATACAATTAGCATAATCATTAAATGATTGATTTTAGGATATATTTTCTAGCAGTAGCATCGGATGACTCTTCTTTGACACTTGCCTTACAGTCTCTTGGTCGATTTATGATCATATCGATCACCCCTGCAGTCGATCGATTGGAAATTTCTGCAGTCAATGGTGGGGGTCGCTCCACAGCAACTTCAGGCCATCGACCTTGGACATATTTCTCATGATATCCTCTATGGATGAGGTTCTCGATTTCATCCTTCAATTGGATGTAGTTGTCGGTGTCATGTCCGTGGTCACGGTGGAACCAACAGTATCTATTCCGATTGTGAGAATGCGGTGGGGCTCGGATCGATGGGGGCCTCCTCACATATTCTTCTTTCTTGATCTCCATGAGGATTTGAGATCGAGAAGCCACAAGTAGAGTATAACTGTCATACTTGTTTAGGCTCTTTGGTCTTATCGTCGATTGTCATCGAGAAAGATCCCTATCGGATCGTCTTTAACCCGAACCTCCCTCATTCTTGTTCTTCTTCGAAGCTCCTCTACCCTCTCCATCACGTCGAGTAGCAGCAGTTTCTTTGGCATGAATGTATTTTTGTGCCTAGATAAGGAACTCAAAAAATGACTTGGGAGTCATCTTGTCTAGGGAGTAAGTGAAGCGTGAGCCACATGATCCCTGAGCAGCGGCCACCATAGCCATATCCTGATTAAGGTCGTAGACTTTCAATGTGACGGCATTGAAATGCACCATAAAATCTCTTTGTGATTCCCCTTTCCATTGCTTGATCGAGAAGAGGTTGCGAAAGTGCGCGACAACTTTCTATTGGTGTGGAAATGCACTGTGAACTACTGGCTAAGTTGATCTAAGGAGCTGATGCTCTTTGGACTAAATCCAGAGTACCAAGCTTCGGCTGCCTTCCAAAGGATTGTCGGGAAGGCCACACAGAGAAGGGCATCAGTCGTGCCCTAGTTCATCATAAGAGTCTTGTAGCTCTCTAGGTGGTCGATGGGGTTAGTGGAGCCATCGTATGGCTCTATCTACAGTATCTTGAAGCGAGCCGAAATGGGCTTATCCAGGATGCACTGGGTGAAGGACGACGTAGAGTGGATGCCAAGGTCATCAGAGAACCCATGACCATCCACTTGGATCAATGCGAGTCAACGGTCGAACTCCCTAAGCTTGCACTCATAGTCATCAAATCACTGTCGTTGGGATACTACCAACGTCGAATCTTCCCTAGAAGAACTCGAAGGAGAAGAACTTGATGATGAGCGAAGGCATTTCCTCTTTTTTGTGCTGCGATGGTGAGAGGGAGAAGGAGACCGTCACTCTTTATGGCCGGTATGATCAAAATGCTGGGATGGTTGAGGCTCAACATGAGACTGTCGAGCCTGTCGTTCAAGGGGCGGAGAGGTTGATCGCTATAGAGCATGGCGACTATGCCTTGATGGTGCTTTGTGCAGTGTTGGTTCTTTTGGCGTCAGTTGCTGTTGTTATTGTTGCTACCGTTGGAGGCTATGCACTACCTCTATTAGCGAGGTAACTTGGTGCACTAAAGCAGCAAACTATTGAGCATCCACCATGACGATCGGATGTGAGGTGTTAGGTTCCGTCGGTAGTGGCAGACAACCTTTTCGATGGAAAGACTGCCTGACGGAGCTAGTGGAGAGTTGTGCTCTCATTCTTGTCATTATTGATGGTAAAATGATTATTTCTACCCCCTCTCTGGTGTGCCAATCTGTTGCGGCCAAATCTCCGGTGCACCTAACTCCGCTTGAGAGCAATTTGCAAAACAACATCCACACTGACCAGAATTGTTTCTGTCAGAAACCCTCCGATGCTTAAGTTAGAAGTAAAGAGTTGGTCAAACAGTAGTGAATTCAAATTGACAGAGTTTCTGCCTTTAGAATTGGCTTACCGTCCTCATTTATTTACCTCCCTTTTATTGGCAAGTGATCGATAACCGTCTGTGGTGGTTATGCATGTGGAATCCTGCTAATTCCAACATTGTGATATTATGGAGTGAGCAGTTAATGCCTACTTAGTGGGCAGTTAATGGCCTGATCATGGAAGTAACCATTATGTACTTATTGCACTGATGGTTTTTGATAAGCCGATTGGGGGTCGATGATGCCGACTAGCAGTTGGTGTTGCCAATGTTATGTCGGAATTATCGAGTGTGTTATCGATAATATAGTGGATACCGATTGGGTGTCAATTAGGCCTGCCAATGCCGACTTGATGTCGGGATATGTTGATGACATCGTGAAAGGTTGATCGAGAGTTACCAATCGGCAGTCGACCGTTGAACCATCGGCAGTCAGTCATTAGGCAATCGGCCTGACCATTATCAGTCAGTATGAATGGTTAAAAACTGATAGGTATTCGATGTTGGTGTCGCTAAGCAATTGGTGTGTTGAGTCGTTGACTTCCTTGACCATTTGGTTGAAGATCGATCAGCGATACGTAGTCACGTGCCATATTGTGTCAGAAATATCATCACTGAGTGTAAGTCGGGGTAGCAAAATCAGTTCCCCCAACAATAACAAAGATACATATTTGAATCTCCATCCTCCAATTCCTCAAAAATATAAACCTGTCGTACCAATGTAGATTTAGCTTAAATGAGGAATCCAAAAAAATAGGACTTCTTATCTAGACTAAAGAAGGATCAGATAAAGATGAAACAGAAAACCTTAAGCAATTTTGTTGCTATCCATGTAGCTGACAGAATAATTTTGTCTACTGAAGGTTATATTAAGTTTTTACGGATTCAAGCGAAATGTTATACTTTTGTATTTGTAAGTGTCGCAAATATAATGAATTAATAGTGACTCCCTGAATTAAGACGTGATCTTGGAATTATGTTTGGCAAATTGTGACTTAGTACAGAGACAGATGCATTGTTGGTGAGACACTACAGAGGATTAGGGAAAAGGAAGCCGGATAAATCAGGTGACTTGACTTCCATTTTGGGAAACTTGTGTCCTTCAGGGTACAACCATATCCAAATACTTTGGGTGAAAAATTAAGTATCACTGTTAAAAATTAAGTATCACTCATTCACTCAATACGTTATATTGAATTAGGTCCACATATGAATTGAGATTTGACATCTTGCATAAACACCTTCAATGATAGTTTTTCAGGTAAGAATTATGCAGATAAGAGTAAGACTGTGGCAGGTCTGATTTTGCAAGAACCAGACTCAATATTCTTGTGTGTAGCCTATGGCTGGGATTCATACCTTTCAATAAAGTTTGTCTGGGTCTCAAATGGGTTGTAATCAACTTCAACCAACCTCCTTATGCTCCTGTTGGTTTTTCTAGATGTCCATGTCATGATCAGACCACATAATCTCGGTTCCACTTATTAACATAAGAACTTTTAAAATGTATAATATTCAAAATTTATGGGAACTTATGGAATCTATTATGTAGAATTTGACTTTTAAAGACCCTAATTTGTCTTTTCTGAAACAAAATCTTGAATTCAATTTTCATTATTATTTTTGCATGTAAACAAAAACTAGTCAAGAAATGTAATAAATTGACTTAGGAGATTGTTCGAAACTCTCTCTCCACCATCATATGGGAGATTAAGATCCCACATTTGTTAAGTCTAATAGGTGAGAATGTATTGCACTTGGTAAGTTAAGGAAAACCTTGGTTAGAGCCTCATCAAATCAAAAGAACCACCATGTCCTGATCAAACCATGCAAACTAAGAAGGTATTTCACAAACTTGCTACATGACTACAATAGAAGAAAATTGTTGTTTGGCACATAAAAGATCAATGAAATAGTTCAAGCAACTATAATATAAAAATATAAAGGGTAATATCAATGATAATATAAAAATATAAATGAAAAAAAGATCAAGAAATGAATAGATGATCCACGATCACTTTATGGATCTCATAAGACCCACTAAATAACCATTACAATTGCAAAAGACAGAAAGTCATGTGCTCATAAACAATGAATACCTCAAGATGACTCATTTCATCATCGTTCCGTGCACAGATTATGACTGCATCTGTTGGTTTTATGGTGTTGTCTTCACTTTCTTCATCATCGTTATCATCATCCTACTTAGACAATTATTTAAACATGAGGCAAAGATGATACAACATGACGTAAGTATGATAATATGAGAATGAAGACTCACATCCTTATTTTTCAGATAAGGGTCCATGTCATTACTCGGATAGAAAACGTCACCAAGGCCAGTACTAAATAACTCGATGCCTGAGAAAAAACCATGAATTCTAGAAGCTGATAGTTCAAATTTTACCGGAATCCAAACAAACATGAGGGGAAAGTGTGCCATCATCCTCTTCATCATAATTATCCATGTCAAGTTCTTGAAGACCATCAGTTGTGTCTTGAAAATTGGTAGAGCTTGTATTTCCCTGGCCAAGAGCTCTTGCTGCAGCTCTTGCAGTGGCTACTTCATCCACTTCTATTTCCATGTCTTCATCTTCCTCTCCCTCACTGTCTCCTCTGCACAACAGGGTTAACATCATTATTTAATGTGAACAGTATCACAGTGCAACAAAGCAATTCAATGCCAACAACTATATCATTAAAACTAAAACAACACACAACACACAACACAAATGGTGAGAACGATTACCTTCTTTCTAGGGCCCCCGTGGCTATTATTTGGTCAATCTCCTCTTGAGAAGGTGGCCCGGCAACCTTTGAAACCATCTTCGAAGCCCCTTTCAGGACCCAACAGAGTTGAAATCATCGTTATCGCAAAAATATACCTATAAGAAAATAAGGGATAAATCAATGAGTAAAAGAATGAAACCATAGATTTACATAGATATATATTAAAATTTCTGCAGTACCCATAAAAGATTCATATTTCAAGATAGTAAGGAACTACATTGTTTAACATCTCCACGATAAAAATTGGTGAAGAAGATAAATTAAGATTAATTTTTTTTATATTAAAAAAAAAGGAAAATAATCATCTCTTCCAATCCTTTCAATTTTATCCTTAGATAAATTTTCAGGACAAATCTAAAACCCTAGAGAGAAGTGGCAGGAGGAGTCGAACATAAGAATAGGAGAGAAAGGCAACAGGTCAGGGTGGAACTGAAGCGGCAGTAGAGATCAGTAGAGAAGCGGTCTAGAACTGAGATGGCGGTGGAGGAGGCAATCGAGGTAGGTCGGTGAAGAGGAGGGAAAGAGGGTTTAAGGGGAGGGGATAGGTGGGGCTAGAAATGGGCCGGACCACATCCCAATCTAAGTTCAGTTTGAAATATTTTTTCGGATTTTAGATTGAATTTAGGTTTGAAATTTTTTTAAAAAATTCAAGTCCGAACCTGATCCGTAGCAAGTCGGAGACTAGTCTGAATTACCCACCCAATCATCCTACTGCCTCCAACCCCTTCATCAGCCCCTCCACCTTCGTGGAGCTCATGAGTACCATCACATCCACTCCTTCAACTTCAACTTCATCAAAACTTCCATACACTCAGGCCCCATCCATTGAGTCTTGATATCGAAATCCTCACTAAAATCCACCTTGATGCCTCTAAATCCCCAAAGAAGTTTAGAATCATCTGTGGCTCCTCCAAATCGACGATAATTGACACAAGGCACATTACCTTCCTCCCCAACCCATCCTCCAATGCCACCACCAGATCCATTGGAGAAACGATCTCAGGCACAAGAACCTTCATCCGGCTTGTGTTTCGATAAAGCTAGAAGAGGAACCCACTCTTGTGGAGAAGCTTAACATCTTTGCCGAGGGCGGCAACCATGAAGAGCTTCCCAAACTCGGCGTAGGGCGAAGGCAGTAATGGGGGAAGATTAGAAGATGGGAGGAAGAGAGATTTAACCAGCAATTGGATAGACGAACAAATAGGAAGAGGGATTTTAAGGCCCTTCGAGTTCGAGACAAAGTCACAAACAGAAGTACTTAGCTAACTGGCTAATTGATTAGGATCATGCTCGAGCTATTGATCAAACTAAACCCACTTAGGATTGGGCTTGATTGGACTATTAATTGAACTTTTCGAGCTATTGATTGGGCTTGATTTGGACTTGGGCCAGACCAAATATATAACCAAGATCGGTTCAAAAGACAAACGAACTATATAATTAGGTCCAAATATAGTCTGAATAGTTTCGGGCCTAATCTGAAGTCCAACCCAAAGTCAGGCCAGCTTGAGCCTAGTTCCAGCCTTAGGGACAGGAGCATGGAGAGGGCTCTACTCACATGTAGCACATGTGTACATGATGTGGAAGCAGTTCGGGGGTGACCCAAGAAGAGGCAAGCTGAGAGGATTGAACCGTTAGGGTTTGATCTAAAAAGAGGTCCAATATGAAATGTAGTTTCTTTTTTTTGTATATAACTATGTCTTTATTAATGTACTATTGCTGATGAGTTTTATTAAACCAACCATCCATTGTTCATTACCTATCCATCTTCTCAAAATGAATGCCGATAGCATGGTACTTATATCCTTAGCATGAAAGAAGGATTCACCATCCCTAATAGAAGTTGATAACAATCAAGCAATATAAAGAGGTCATCACTTATCTGAAGTACAAAATCATACGAATCTTGAATCCGAAAGGCACCACTCTCAGCATTGAAGACCTCGACGTCGGCCGGCAAAAGGATCGATTGAAGGAGGGACCGAGCAACCCAGTAGTTATTGACCCCTGTCCGGATGTCGGGGGAGCCAGCATCCGATGGAACTTTCACTAGAGGGAAAGTCCTGACCTATACATCGGCTGGGCGCGATGACATTTTCATAGAGATTCAGGGTCTACCCGAGCTCCTCTGTGATGAAGTTACAGAAGGTCGGCGGGCATGTTCCTTCAGCACAGCAGACCAAATCGGCACCACCACCTTTGCAGGTGCCAAAGAATCTCTCCTTCGGGTACTGCTCAGCCTCGAGGAGCCCCCAGTAATAGGCTGGGCAAGGACGGCCTTAGTGCGGCCGCATTTGAGAGTCGGGGCCGTGCTCACCTTCTTCCTTTTCATGGCCCGACAAAGAGCTTCAAGATCGCTGGCATTCATCTCTGCATACGAGGTTAGTAAAAAAAAATGCCGAGCTAAAAAAGATGCATGAAAAGCTACTCACTTTTCGGATCGGCTAGACTTAATCAAACCCTGAACAAAGTATCCTCGATAAGAAATTGAGTTAGCAAAGGGGGAGTTTGACTGAAGACTTACTTCAACACCTCCTCCTTGACGTCAAACAAGATTGGAGCTCTGACTGCCGACCTATGAGGTCTACCCCATGATGTGTGGAAGTTCCAGGGTTGCTCGATCGAGATAAAGAAGAAACAGTCCTTCCAGTTATGCACTAAAGTAGGAGCACCTCAAAAGAGATGGCATCCCCATCAAGGAGAGGTGTACCACCACCCATTCTTTTTGGGATGCTCCTTTAGGGTGAAGGAGGCCTGAAGAAGACGGAAGGTCAGTTGAACCCCGAGGAGAAGGCAATGAGCAAAAAAATCTATGATCTGACGCCATAAGTTCGGCGCAATATTATAGAAACTTATCTTATATAATTTAAAAAATTTCACTACGAGGTAGTGAAAAGGCAGCTGGATTCCGACATTCAAAGCTTCCTCATATAAGCCAACTCGACCTAGATGAGAAAGAGCTATTCTTTCGCCTAGAACGGCGACCTCCAGTTTAAACTCAACTGATATTTGGTACTTCACCCTTATAATCTTCAGATCCTCAAGGGTGAGGACAGAATCTACTTTATATGGACTGAAGTCCGAAACTTTTAGGTCTACCTGAAGAACAAGCAATATCATACTCGAGGTCTATGCTCCTAATGTCGTTTCCCAAGCTCAATGACTTGGGGGCTGCACTCTTGCCATCACCTGAGCTCAATATCTCGGGATCCTCACTCCTAAGACCGTCATCCTAGCTTCACGTGTCGAGAGACAAGCTAGACTCACTCATGGCTAAGGAAAAAAGGATTGACCTAGGAATGAAGCGGCCAAGCAAATGAAGGACAATGAGCAGAGGTAGCCCGACTTTACTCAAGCAAGTATGCAAAGTCGCCAAGTGCCAGAGCTCCGCCCTCTGAATAGTAGAAGCAGTAAAAAAGAAGTTACTGTGGCCCTATTTATAGAACCTTAGGACGGCCCCGATCTATTGACAATTTACTTCCTCCGACCGATGCTCGACAAATGGTGATCTTTGATTGGTCAAAGCAGAGCTTCCATGGATTCGAGGAGTCAATGGCCCGGATATGAAGGTGATTCATTTTAAAGCACCGATCTTCGACACATATCAATAGAAAATAGTTCGACTATATCAGCCTCAACCTCGGACTTGGTACTCTCTTCAGCGGACCTATTAGCAGCTCAGCCATGAGAGTGGGGGGATCTATTGTAAATCTGTACCTCGGCCTTGGCCCAAACAACCTCGTCACCACCAAGCTAGTCACAGCCAAGCTACTAGAGATGTGGTGATTGCATAATATGACCTATTAAGTCAGCAGTAATTTTTATTCCTCAATCTAATCCCATTTTATCTCGAAGAACGATCTACTTCATTTCGCCGACCTACTCTAACAAACAAAAAGGCAAGTATCCGCTCCACAGACTCCAAATCCTCGATTTGGATGACCTACTAGATCGGTTATGGCCGATCTATTTTTTTCACTAACAGATCCGTCCTTTCTCCCAATTAGAAAAGTTCAGATAAGATAGGATTCCTCCGTGATTAAATCTCCCGTAAAAAGGAAAGTTCTCTGAATCTATTCGTACACAACAAATCCAGAACCCCCAAGATTCGGAGATGGATACATTTCAAACTCTTCTCCTATAAATTAAAGGCTTCAGGATCCTCCAAGATATACAATCGACTCCTCACTCTCTACTCTCATCGTTCTCTATCTTCTGAATTGAGCATCGGATGGTCTACACCGGAGTTATTCCCCCGGTGTGGATTTGTTTTGCAGGTGCTCGGGCGAAGTTCCGACTATAGATTGATATCGGCCACGTCTACCTCGACGTCCGACCTCAAGCAAGGAGATCGGCAGCAACAATATCTTTTACCAACTAGTTTATATATAGGAGGGTTAATTTCCAAACAATTGTGTTTGGCTATAAAAGTTAATCCTTCATTTCCAATTGATTATTCAATAGTCTGAATAGATCGTTTTATTGAGTCCCTTTTCCTTCTCCTGTAAATTAGTTAATGATGTAGTAGGATAAAAGTTTCGTGCTTCCGTTATTGCACCGAGAGAACAGAATAAATTATGTTATCAACAATAAAGAGAATGAGTGGTGGTGCAGATTTCCACAGATAATGGGGAACATTATTTTGTTGGAAACTACTGGTCATTCTTACCTGTTTAAACGCCCCAGGTAGGCTCGAGGAAGCGAGTCTGGGTGCAGGAGGGTGGCCACATGACATCAGTTATGTTTTAGTCCCCAGTTCAGTATGTGATCCCTTTGTATGCCTTGGAGCCATTCTGGGCTATCTGTGACAGGAAAAATTCTGATTTATATGTATGAAAATTTTTTAAAAGGCAGTAGCCAATCTTAGGGGGGCAATCTTGCAAGCACTCAAGGAAAGATGAGCCGCTTACATCACTGGCTCACAAATTGCAGACTACTTAGATCTAAAGTGCCATTAATATAAGTGGCCGCCTATGTCATCTTTTGTGAGCGAATATATATAACATGAAGATCATTTTTTCTGCAGTTTTTATGGTGACTGTACTTTCAATTTGTCTCTCTCTTGGTTTTCTGATCATTAATTTCTTCCTGCACTCACATCCTTCCATATATATGTTTCTGCAATAATATGAGACTCGCATGAAAATATTTTACGAGAAGTGTAGGTTATAAACTAGGAGGTTAATGGATCCATGAAATATCCAAGCTTCAGGCCATGGACGAAGATATGAACGAAGAGCTCGAACTGACGCGAGAATGATGCAGCGGCGTGTACCCAAGATACATCTGGTTTTTGCATTTCATGCGGTTCGACAAGCACCGTATAGCAGATCATGACTTCTTTTAGTTTAAACTCGGCATTATGGAGACTTAGAAAAGTATTTATTGGGGCAATTCAATCGACTCTCCGATTCTGATTTTTCATCGGCATGATAAGCACAACTTATCGACTATCATCGGTTGGCCAACTGATAGTCGACTATCCACAAATTTGACAAATCCCAACTATGACGACTCGATCAATTTCAGACCGATGACCGTTGGCATATCAGAATTACCGACCGACGCTCATTCGGACCTCCACAACTACTAACATACGATCGACGTACTGAGATTACCGACATATAGTCAGCTTACCTGAAACTACCAGCACAGAAAATGTATAATGGCCAGAATATGATCAGTGGTGGGTATAACCACCCATCTCACGATCATATAATGTCGGAACGAGCAGGATCCACGTATCTAACCATTACAAACGATTACCAACTACTCATCTATAAAAGAAGGTAAATGAATAGCATTTGGTAAGGGTAATTCTAAGTTGATACTCTGTCGCTTTTAATACTTATCTACTGTTCATCACTCCCCACTGACTTAAGCATCGGAGGATCTCCGCCGGACACAATTTCGATCAGTGTGGATTTCATTTTGCAGGTGCTCTTCACCGGCGATAGATGTCACAGGAGATTAGGCACAACAGATTGGCGTGCCAGATAGGAAAAAAATACGAGCAATCATGGCAAAGACTAAAGCTCAACATTCAATAGGATCAGTAAGGCAATCTTCCCATCGGGAAGATCTTCCTCCTCTACCTCCATTGGCAGAGCCCAACTCTTCGTGTCCAGTAATTACTACGGACGCATAAATTCCTGCTTTAATACAGTAAATGAAGGTGTTAACGGAGGCAGTCCACAGCCTCCAACAGCAACAAATATAACAACAGCAGCAACCGCCGATGGCTCATTCGATGCCATCCAGGCACAGTCGCTGTCCTCCACGGTGTTCACCCTCTTCTTCTCCAGAACGACGGTCATTTCGGCATTCTCATTGAGTCAAGCAACCGCATTCTTGGCATTCTCGCCACACCACCCATCCTTCACGGCGATTTCCTTCTCCTTCCCATGTACATAGTATCAAAAAGGAAAAAAGACCACGTGAACCTTCTCCTTCTCCATCCTCAAATTCTTCAGGGGACTCTACCCTTGGATTATCTCAGCAACGGCAGCTCGATGACTACGAGTACAAGTTCAAAGAGATTGACTGCCAACTTGTCTGACTTCAGGTGAAAGGTCGGAAATCATCCAGCGACTATGACTTTCACACTGCCCAACCTCTCTCTCAGCACATCCTGAACGAGCCGATTCCATCTTGATTCAAGATGCCACAGGTGGAGCCATACAACAGCTCCACCGACCCAATTGATCATCTGGAGAGCTACAAGACTCTCATGATGATCCAGGGGGCAACTGACACCCTCTATGTATTGACTTTCCGACGACTATTCGGAAGGTTGCTCAAGCTTGATATTCTGGGCTGCAGTCGGGAAGCATAAACTCCTTCGAGTAGCTTGAGCATTCTTTCGTGGTCCATTTCAGCACTAGTCGAAAGGTGCCACGGACATCAGACAGTTCTTCTCTATCAAATAAGGTGAGATGGAAATATTGAGAGATTTCATGACTCGCTTCAATGTAGCCACATTAGAGGTCAGGGACCTTAATAAAGATATAGCCATATCGGCCATAAAGAGAGATTTGAGGGGATCCAGATTCACTTATTCTCTGGATAAGACTCTCCTCCGGATCTATGCTGAACTTTTAAGCGTGCATACAAGTATATTCATGTGGATGAAGGTGCTTCTGACCGATGCCAGACAGAAGAAAAAGGTTAGAAAAAGAAGCAAAAAAAAAAATTAAAGCTCCAACCGAACCAAGTCGATCAATGATTAATAAGCAAGCTTCACCTCGTTGATGGAGTCCAAGGCCGAGCAATTTTGGCAACAAGTATGACTTCTATACTCCTCTTTCTGCTCCTCGTGAGCAGATCTTAATGGAGATCGAAAGAGAGAAGTATCTACGACATCCTCCATCGATGAAAGTGCCATCGAGGAGTCATGACAGGAAGAAGTATTATCGATTTCATCGTGATCATGATCATAATACCGAACAGTGCATTCAACTCAGGGATGAAATAGAGGCCCTGATCTGACATGGCTACTTTGAAAAATTTCGATGAGATCATCCGACTCAACCTCCCACCGACCAACAACCTTAGCCACAAGCTAAGAAAATGATCAATAATCGGCCAACGACAGGAGTGATCAATATGATCTCTGGGCGACCGAAGAATTGGGAGGCAACTTCCAAAGAAGAGTCAGCAAAAAAATAATGACTTGATAATGTAATTTTTTTTTCAAAAAATAATATTCAAAGAATACAAACTCTCCATGATGATGCTATCGTCGTCTCGATGATGATAGCAAATTATGATATAAAAAAAAATTTAATTGATAATGGAAGCTCAACTGATATTCTTTTTTACTCGATTTTCTTCTGAATGCGACTACCGACTGACCGACTTAAAAGAATCTCGATGCCATTAGTCAGTTTTACTGGAGATACAGTTACCATGGAAGAAAAAATTACTCTCTCACTAATCACGGGAACAAATCTGTAATAAAGTACTATTCTCCTGACATTCACAGTCGTCCGAGTTCCGTCGGCATACAATGCCATACTTGGATGACCCAGACTTGATGCTTTGAGAGCAATAGTTTCAACATACCATTTACTGATCCAATTTCTAATAAAAAATAGAGTCGAAGAAATGCGTGGAGATCAATAACTTACTCGACATTGCTTCTTAGTCTCTACAAAGAATAATCAGTCTGAAAATTCTTTGTTCGTCGATAAATTGGACCAAAGAGAAAATGAAGAAAGAGATGAATCAGTCGAGTAATTGGTTTTTATCCCATTGAAAGAAGAAGATCCAAAGAAGACGGTCCAAATTGGATCGCAATTGTCTGATCCAGAGTGATAACAACTGATGAATCTACTAAGAGCAAATGTCGATATTTTTGCTTGATTGATAACTGATATGCCTAAACTTCATTCGAAAGTAATAACCTACCAGCTGAACATTGATCCTAAAGTTAGATTGGTGAGATACAAGAAAAGATCTTTTGCTCCTGAAAGGCAAAAGATCATCGATGAAGAATTCGATAAGCTCCTCATGACTGGCTTCATCAAAAAAGCCCATTATCTCGATTGGCTCGCTAATATAGTGATGGTGAGAAAAATCAATAAAAAATGAAGAATCTGCATCAACTACACAAATTTAAATAAAGCATGTCTGAAGGACAGTTTTTCTTTATCAAAGATCGACCAACTAGTTGATGCGACTTTGAGACATCGACTCCTAAGTTTCATGGATACTTTTGCAAGCTATAATCAGATTCGGATGGCATCCAAAGATAAAGAGTACATTGCCTTTATAACCGACAAAGACATCTACTATTACAAAGTAATGACATTCGATTTAAAGAACGTCGGAGCTACTTATCAACGGCTAGTCAACAAACTATTTAAGGTGCAAATCGGATGAAATATGAAAGTTTATGTTGATGATATGCTGATGAAAAGTCTCAAAACTTCTGATCATGTTCAGAATTTGAAAGAAACCTTCAGCACACTTTGACGACATCAGATGAAATTGAATGCGACTAAGTATGCATTCGGAGTAACTTTCAAACAAAATTTAAAATTTCTTATGTCACAATGAGAAATTGAAGTCAATCCCGAGAAAATAAAGGCTATCATCAGTATGAAGCATCCAAGCTTCAAAAAAGAGATACAACAACTTAATGAAAGGATCACCACACTTAGTCGATTCATCTCAAAGTCGACAGAAAGATGTTTGTCCTTCTTCAAGACCTTGAGATAAGTAAAAGACTTCTCATGGTCAGATGAGTGTCGACAATCCTTCGAAGATCTAGAAAGATATCTGGCATTTCCACCATTGCTTATAAAATCAAAAGTTGGAGAAACTTTGTATCTCTATTTGGCGACTTCGATAGAAGCAGTAGTTCGGTACTCATCCAAGAGGATAAAAATCGAATTCAATGATCGATTTACTACACCAGTAAGGTACTTTATAATGCTGAAATAAGATATTCAAAAGCAGAGAAGATGATCTACGCTCTAATCATATCATTACAATGACTTTGTTCGTACTTCCAAGCACATCCCATAGTCGTCTTAACAGATCAGCCATTGACGATAATTTTATACCGATCTGATACTTCAGATCGAATGGTAAAGTAGATAATAAAACTCAGCGAGTTTGATATTCAATATCATCCACGACCATCGATGAAGGTATAATTTTGATCGATTTCGTCATTGAGTGTACTATATCTGACAATAATTCTGAGGATGAACCCAACGACAAATCAAAGTAAGTTGAAACTCCTGAGGCCGACTTAACATCAATGTGGGTGCTACATATTGATAGAGCATCCAACGCACAAAGCAGTGGAGCCGGTCTCATTCTCACCAATTTTAAAAAAATTATAATCGAATATGCCTTTCGATTTAATTTTAAAACTTCAAATAATCAAGCCGAGTATGAAGCTCTTCTAGCCAGCTTGAAGATTGCCAAAAAGCTTGACATTGACAATCTGAAGGTCTTTACCGACTCACAGTTGATTACTAGACAAGTCAAGGGTGAGTTTGAAGTTCGACACCCCGTTATGATGAAGTATTTTCAGAAAGTGAAAGATCTTACATCGATTCTAAAATATTTTGAGATCTCTCATATTCCAAAAATAGAGAATGCTCGAAGTGATGTACTTTTCTAATTCACAACCACTTCATTCAACTCACTGGATCGGACATTCATTGAATATCTTGAATAATCGAGTATTGATAAAGTCGAAGAAATGCTACAAATCGATGATGAGCCAAGCTGAATGGATCCGATCATCCAGTATTTGACTGATGAAATTCTATCTGCAAATCTTTCAAAAGCTAAACGACTATGATGGATGACCTCACAGTATATTTTAATGAATGGACATCTTTATAAAAGATCATTTTCTCTTTCCTTACTGAAGTGCCTAAAACTGACGGATACCGACTATGCACTCCGAGAAATTCATGAAGAGATTTATGAAAATTACTTGGAAGGTAAATCATTAGCTTATAAAATCTTACGACAAGGATATTACTGGCCCACCATGAAGAAAGATGCAGCTGAACTTATCCGAAGATGCGAACCATATCAAAAGTATGCTAATATACAACATCAACTGGCCAGTTAACTGACATCAATTGTTGCATCATGGCTTTTCACATAATAAAAAATCGACATACTTAATCATTTCTCTCCAACATCTGGTCAGAGAAAATTTATAGTGGTAGCCATCGATTACTTCACCAAATAGATAACAGCGGAACCCTTGGCATAAATCACTGAAAATAAGATGGAAGACTTCATTTAGAAGTCAATTATATGTAGATTCGATCTATCGCATACTATCATCACCAACAATGGTCGACAATTTAACAATCAGAACTTCAAAGAGTTTTATGTGAAATTTCATATTACGCACAAGCTCACATCAGTCGGTCATCCACAATCCAATGATAAAATGAAAGTAATAAATCGAACAATCCTATATGGTCTCAAGACTAGACTGAATGAAGCTAAAGACCTCTGGATGGAAGAATTATATCCGATTTTATAAGCATATCGGACAACTCTTCATATACCAACAGGAGAATCACCATTCAACCTAGCCTATTTAACAGAGGCGATGATTCCACTTGAGATCCAATTACCATCAATAAGAGTGAAGCAGTATAATGAGCTGAGCAATTTTGAATGTCGGAGAATCAATCTAGATTTATTTTCAAAAATTTGACAGCAAGCTTAAATTCGGATGGTGGCATATCGACAAAGAATAACCCGATATTACAATACAAAAGTCAAGCCGAAGGTCTTTATCTAGGAGATCTGGTCCTAAGAAAAGCAGAAGTTTCAAAGCTTCTGGATCAGAAAAAATTATCTCCAAACTAGGAAGGATCTTACAAAATAATCAAAATACTTCGACCGGATACATATCGACTAAAAACTCTTGATGAAATGACTATTCTTCGGACTTGAAATACTGATAATTTGAAAATATACTATTAATAAAGTTGTTCTAATGTATAATATTCGAAATGAAACATTGGAGTTCAAAATTGTGAAAGCTTCAATCAGCTACATCTATAAAATGACATTAGATCGATAGATAATCGATCAAATCTTATCGACTATATCTCGATTTTACTGTAAAAAATGATTTAAGTTGAACGACAATATCAAGTCGATATATAATCGATCAATTTATACCGACTATATCTTAATTTTTACTGTAAAAATTGATTTAAGTCGAATGACTACTCATGCTGACTTAGCTTTAGCTAAGTGAAATATTACGCCGACTCGATTTCGATCGAGTAGAAAATATACCAACTTGACTACAGTCAGTCGAAGGATATTCAATTTGCCACCGTCTATCAAATATCTAAAAAATATATACTAAGTTAGATGACACCCAACTAGTGGACAAACTCTACTACGAATAATGGTCGACATTCAATTCACCGATGGATGATCAAAAATCCAACTATTATTCAATGATATTAAAAATACAAATGTAAAAAGAGATTCCATACTTAGAAAATTTCTTTTCATTCATTGAAGAAAAGATTATAAAATTAGATCCAAGGTCCGATTACAAAATTCGATTACAAAAAAAAGAAGAAAAAGTGTTACGTCGGTCACCAGTCGGCTTCTTCATCATCCTGCTCCGGTATGACTTCGGTGGTTGGAACAGGTTCTGATGTAGCTAGTGCATCTTCTTTAGTCGGTGCCGTGGTCTCCTCACAACCTCTTCTCCCAAATTAAGGGGGATGACGCTACTCAGGTCCCAGTCCGAATACAATCTCCCGATAGCATCTCTGCCATCCTTGTACCCAACGCAGTAGGAGGTAAATCTATCCTCGAGAATTTCATCCTTGAATTCTTGTGAATCTCTAAAATTCTTGATGGCCAAACTCAGAGCGCCTCTTGCCGACTCAACTTCTTCCTTCGCGGAGGCCGACTCTGCATCGGTCAGTGCCAACCTCTCCATGGTGGCCTGATGCCTCCTGCGCTCTGCTTCTAGCTTTTCTATATATTCATCTCTCTCTCTTTGAAGCCGACTGATGGAATGCTTCTTGCTCTTGACCTGAGATCTGAGAGATGCGATGCTCTGATAAGCCGACTCAAGTTTGGCTTTGGAGGACTGCAGGTTGGCCATCATACAGGAGATCTCTTCTTGGAGCATCTTCTTTCATTTAATCGTCGCCTGAAGTTGTTCAACGACAGCAATTTTTTTTGGCATTGGCAGCCGTCACGTTGTCCATCCATGCCTAATAAAGATCGACTATCTTTCGATATCCACTCTCTAGAGCATACATATCGTGTGCCCACTGAAAGAAAAAGACAAGTCAAGTCAGATAAAAAAAAAAGAAAAAAAATTCATCGACTCACCCCAAGCATCGTTGGATAAAATGAAGAAAATATTTTGGATACAGTTTGATTTCTCCTGTTCTCCCTATCAGTTGGGAGAAGTGCAGCTTCAATAAATCGTCTGGCCAATAATGGATTGGCTAAAGTCGACTCACCGATCGACATTCGAATGTCGAATAGGATGGAAAGGCCCACAGACGATCCATCATCAACAGAAGTAGCTGGTGCCTTTTTCGAATCCCCAGTCGGCGGTCGTGTGCTTGAGACCACCACAAAATCGATGGTTGACTGCGCCCTAGACCACTCTGCTAGAGAAACAGTTGGTGCAGCAGTAGATTGTTCTGATTCGACCATGACTTTTGATTTGGCTTGAACCCCTACTGATGGAGCCGCTGATGGTTCTGCTGCGACATCTTCGTCTCTTGCTGTCCTAACTCCAACTAATGGCACTTCAGTCAGAGAAAGCATTGTCGAAGCTGACAATGCTATAACCAGCTTAGGAGCTGTCTTCAATGGAACATCGGGTTTCCTTGTCGATACCGACTGGAAATCAACTCGATTTTTTTCTCGATGGTCGGAAGGATCCAGCATCAGTCGCTGTCCTCTTCTTGATAGCATGTAAGTGGATGTCAGCAGTCGAAACTCGTGCCCTTATCTGCATAGCTGCAATCAAAAGATAAGGTTCAGTACAAAATTCAGAAACAAACCAAAAAAAATGATGTGACCGACTATGCTATACCTAAAGAAGTTACCAAAATTAAGTATGGCATCATAGAGAGCCTGCTCGATCATCAGCTCTCGTTGTGGTGAAACTTTTATATCTTTTGGTCGGAGGAAGTCTTTCTGATCAATAGCATTGACCCGACTATGCTTATTGAGGTCAGTTCTTGGATCACCCCAGCACGAAGGAAAGCCCCAGGCAGATGAAGAAGAAATAAAAAAAATTGGTTCTTCCATCCATAAATGGATGATGGAAGACCAGAGATGAAAGAAAGACCCTTCTTCGGGTTGAAAAATCACCATGCCTTGACTTTGGGATGAGGATGAAGAACAAAGAAAGTCCAAAAAAGAGAAGGGCGAGGGTTGGTTGGGATAAGACGATACAATAAAGCAAAACTAATTATTAATTGGATCAAAAATTCCTAACAAATTTTGAAATCAAAAATCGAAGACCAATCCGAAGGTCCTCGACATAAAAAGTAACCTGATCCGGAGGAGAAGAATTCACCTGACCGTCTGGATCAGGGGCAAAAAGTTAAAATTGCTGCGAGATATGGTACTATTTTCGAAGCTGATCGATATTTGATCCGGACAAGGAGAAAACCTCCATCTCTGGACCTAAAGGAGAAAACCTCCATCTCCGGACCTAAAGGAGAAAACTTTCATCTCCGGATTCTCCGACCGACTATCCTAAGAAGATGAAGCCTTCATTTTCCTAATTGCTATTGAAAATAAAAGAACCCAGAAGAAAAAGAAAAAAAATCTAAGAGGAAGTAATGAAAACTCGACCTGGAGCTAAACGATGATGGGAAGTATAGAAACTTCAAAAGCTTTCAACACTACGGTAGAACCTTCTGTTGTAGGGAAAAGTAACGAATGCAAAAGCAGAAAGTCTAAATGAAAGTGACTTTATATATATATGACTCCTCAACGGCCTGGATGAAATCATTCAAACCAAGATTTCCTCAGATATCGATATGTGACTATATCAAGACCGACCATTGATCAAATAGTTCGACGTACCTACTCCCAGATCACACCACCTTACTATTATCCATATGAACGACATAGAGCTAATGACATATAGATATATAGTCAAAATCTATTAGTTAGAATCAAATCCTCCAGATTCTCCGGATATAGAATTATCTTCCCGAAGCGACACCCTAATGATAATCTCACAATTATTGAAATAACAAAATGGCTGGAGACCTTTCATATTTCAAAATTATTAATGCCTGCAGCCGAATCAGGGCTCGAGATAACACGTGACAACTCTTTTCGTCCAACGTGATAGATCATGTGACAACACGCATGTCAGACTACTTTGAACTTGAGAATGGAGGGTAACTGTTGGGATAATTCAGTCGACTCTCTGATTCTGACTTTCTATCGGCCTGATAAGCATGACCTACCGACTATCAATCGATTGGCTGACTGATAATCGGCTATCCACAAATTTAACAAAACCCAACTATGACGACTCGATCGATTTCAGACCGATGACCGTTGGCATATTAGAGTTACCATCCGATGCTCATTTAGATCTCCACAACTACCGACATACGATCGACGTACTAAGACTACCGACATACGTCAGCTTACCTGAAACTACCAGCACAGAAAGCGTATATGGCCAGAACATGATCGGTGGTAGATATAACCACCCATCCCATGATCATATAATGTTGGAACGAGTGGGACCCATATGTCTAACCGTTACAGATGGTTATCAACTACTCGTCTATAAAAGGAGGTAAATAAATAGCATTTGGTAAGGATAATTATGGGCTGATACTCTGTCACTTTTAATACTTATCTGCTGTTCACCACTCTCCACTGACTTAAGCTTCAGAGGGTCCCTGTCGAATATAATTTCGATCAGTGTGGACTTCATTTTGCAGGTGCTCTTCATTGACGATAGGCGTAACAGGGGATTGGCTACAACAGAACTCATGCATTGCTCTTCTTCTTCTTTTCTTTTCTTTTTTGATATAAAAGGAGACTAATGTGCGTTAGCACAATAATCACCAAAATTTATTAAGAAGAAAGAGAGTACATGTTGGGGATGTCTGGCCAGGATACCACCACCACAGGATCTTCTCAATACCACTTGCATTGCACCCGATCAGCAGAAAAAAAAAAAAGAAGAAAAAATAAATACAAGATAAGAAAAAAAATTAAATACGTGGATCAGCATAAAGTTTATCTCTACGGGACATGCAAAGCTTCACTATGAAAAAGAACAAGTACAAGAGGAGATTCTCACTCTTTCAACTCTTATATACAATCTCTCTCAACTAGAAGCTACCCATACAAAGCTTTCACCAGAACCGAAGGACTCTCTAGAACTTCTTAGAGCTCTCTGCCAACTGCCATGATCTCTGTTTCACACCACAGGGCCTCTGCTGCCACTCTCTATGGGTTCTCCATTTTGTTCGTCCATCAGCCCTTTTAAGAGCTCTAAAATCCAAACAGATCGAAGAAAGGATTCCTGACTACACCTAGAAAGCCTCTGAACTATCAAATCATGACTGGAAGCAACCTCAGCCACCAGATCGTGCAATCCTGCACCCTGGTCCATGCAATAGTATCGTGGACTGTAAGAAACAGCCTCGAAATACCGTCGGTCCACGGTGGACCATGGGAAGCAGGAGGAAAATGCCCATTGGTCCACCACGGCACTCTATGGACTACCAGTCCACGTACCACGCATGGACCGCACCTGCACACGCACCCACCTGGGCCTGGGCCATGTACCGCCACACGTGCTCGTTTTGGCATGACCTCCACTGACCCACCGCTGGCCTCTGCCACTCCGTGGGTCATGCCATCTTTTTTTGCACGTATCTCCTCCGTCTGGACTCCGTTTGGACTATTCTTGAGCTCGTTAGACTCTGTTCATCATCTTTGATCTCACTGTGGGTTATTATGGATTTAATCTCGAGGTATCAAATCCTAACAATTTTCATCTTGACTCGACATTCGACCTCTATAATAACTCTGAGAGCTCATCCTCGCCTCCATGCCCTGGGATAAATGCCTGCTGCTCATAGATGGGCAAACATGAGAGTCGAGCCAAACCATTCGATCCCATCTCTGTCACGTGCTATGTCCTCTTTGATCTAAGATCTGCTTGGAATAGTCTCTTGCAGCAACAGGAACTTCATCTTCTGATGTCGCCTCTCATCCTCCCGAGTCTCCCATCTTGTGCCCAATCTATCTGCTCCTGGAGCTCCACCTCGCACTGGGCTCCCTACCAAGAGGTAGTATCTTCAATACTGCTTCTCCTTCATCACGATCTTATTGTCGTGCATGACCTTTAGGATTCTTCCATCAGCTCTCCACCTGTAGCTACTTAAATCTAGTCTGCTCAGAGAAATTAGATTTTTTTTGAAGCTGGGTATGTATCGGACCTCACCCAACTTTCTCACTACTCTATCATATGTCTCCATATTGACCGTCCCGACATCTTTGATTGCACAGCTCGATCCATTCGGTAAATAAACAGTGCCCACACTGCTCTCTAAAGACTTAAACAACTTCTCTCTACAATATACATGATGGAAACAAGCAGAGTCTAAAATCTACTGCTGGGAAGGAGTAGATACCTCATCTGAGACCATAAGCGCATCAACGATCTCAGTGTCGCTACTAGCCGCCGCCATAATAGCCATCATCCGATCCTTGAGTTGAGGACAATCTTTGACATGATGCTCCAATTTGTCATATCGGTAGCATTTGATCTTACTGTAGTCCCTCGTCCTGAAATTGAACCACCCACATCGCGATCCCCTATCGCTTCATCTTCCATTGCCACGTCCTCTAGTCACCGCCATAGCTGAGTCACCATCTGAACTCGAAGTCTGATTCTTCCATCTGAGAATCTCATTCTAAAGAAGTGCAGAAATCACCTCTTTCATTTTGATGGTGCTCTTTCCTACTAGCAGAACAGTCACCAAGGACTCGAAAGAGGGAAGAAGGGATGATAGTAAGACCAACACCCTAGTCTTCTCCTCAACTGTCTCACCAACGCTAAGGAGGTTAGTGAGAATCTTCTGGAAGTTGTTTAGATACTCCTGCACGTTCTGTCCCTCGATCATCCATAGCTGGTAGAACTGCCTTCAGAGAAAAAAAATGTTGCTGAGGGACTTCGCCATGTACAACTCCTCGAGTTTCTACTACATCACTGTCAAAGAAGTCTCATCAAGCATATGAATCACCACATCATCTGCTAGGTACAAGCAGATCATACTTACTACCTGCATCTGGAGCCACTTCCAAACCGTCACCTCCATGGTAGTCGGCTTCTCTTCGCACAAGAGAGCCTCGATCAATCCCTGCTGGATGAGCACGTCCTTCACTCTCGACTATCAGAGGGAGAAATTGCTCTTTCCATCAAACCGACTGATCTCCACCTTGATTGAACTTGTCTTCTCTATTTTTTTCAATCTCAGTCAACACCACCATGATCTGGGCAACTTCATATTCTAATACCGTCTAACATCTAATACCAATTGTTGGGGATGTCTGATCAGGATACCACTGCTATAGGATCTTATCACTTGCGTTGCACCCAATTAGCAAGAGAAATAAAGAAGAAAAAATAAATATAAGATAAGATAAGAAAAAAAAATTAAATACGTGGATCAGTCCAAAGCTTACCTCCATGGGGTATATAAAGCTTCACTATGAAAAAGAATAATTACAAGAGGAGATCCTCACTCTTTCAATCTTTACACACGATCTCTCTTGACTAGAAGCGATCTTTAAAAAGCTCTCACTAGAACCCAAGGACCCTCTAGAACTTCTTAGAGCTCTCTGCCAACTGCCACAGTCTCTGTTTTGCACCACAAGGCCTCTGCTGCCGCTCTCTGCGTGTTCTCTATTTTATTCGTCCACAGACCCTCTTAAGGGTGCCAAAATCCAAATAGATCGGAGAAAAGATTCCTAACAGTACTCAGAAAGTCTTTGAACTGTCAGATCACGATCGGAAGCAACCTCAGCCACCAGATCACGCAATCCCATATTTCGGTCCATACAATAGTACCATGGACCCTGAGAAACGATCTCGAAACACCACTGGTCCATGTGGACCGCGAGAAGTGGGCAGGAAATGCCCCATTGGTCCACCACAGTGCTCTATGGACCGCCAGTCCATTGCAGCACTCTATGGACCGCCGGTCTGCGCACCATGCATGGACCGCATGAGAACTCCATGCGGGCCGCACCGATGCACACACCCATCTGGGCCTGGGCTACGTGCGCTCACTCCGCTAGCCCACCACCGGCCTCCATCGCTTCGTAAATCATGCTACATTTTTTTATGCATATCTCCTCCATCTGAACTCCGTTTGGATTGTTCTTGGATTTGTTGGACTTCGTTCATCGTCCTGAATCTCACTATGGGCTTATTATGGATCGAATCTCGAGACGTCAAATCTTAATAGTATAAAAAAAAGAAAAAAAGATGAACCTCCCAAACCAACAATACTGAAATTCGAATTTAAAATTTGAGTTTCAAATTCTCCTCTACCAACCCATCAATCAACCCACCAAAATCCCTAACCATTTAGAATTTGAAATTTGAAATACAAAAAAAAACCCAACAAGCCACCGTTGGAAGACGCAATGCCGACTGCTAGAGAGGAACGTCGATTGTTAGAAACCGTAGTGGTGAGAGGAGTAGAATGCTAAAAAGAGAGAGGATCGACCACCATGTCAAAGAAGGAGGAGTGCACGAAGGAGATCATCATCAACCATCGAAGAGAGAGAGGTCCAATATTTCGTCGACCGTCGCCCATTGGAGAAAAATATCTGTTACCTGCCAGTGAAGACCAGTAGCAGCATCCCAAGAGAGTCCGATAACCTAAAGAAAAAAAGAGGAGAGAGAAAAAGATACGATACTGAAATAGGGTGGGGAGTAGAGAATAAATAGAAAAGAGAGAGGGAAGAGCTGTGGTAAAGTAAACATAAATATCCGACACTCCATATTTGTGGTGGTTCTTTATCTGTCCTCCACCATCGTCCCATCATTATGCGTTTGGTTTCATGTCCTTGTCCTCGAGGAGGATAAGATGAAGCACTAGCCATCCAGAATGCTACTTTATGCTCCACCACGTCTGAACATCATTCCCTAATATTAAAGTGCATCGATCCTGTTAAGATCCTATTTAAAAGCACGAACTATGGATAAGAAATCCAAGCAAGAAGAGGCGATATGTGGATTAGCAAGAGCACTATATATAAGAAAGTCGGGCAAGAAGGTGCTCTGATACCATATTAAATTCTATCTACAAAGTTGTCATATGGATGGATGGGCTCAGGTATTAAGCACTACAGGAGTATTTAACCCATCCATAAGGGACTATCATTCCTCAACACGCGTAAAGGGTATCTTTTTTTCTTTTCCATATGGATCTTACTATTTTTGCATTATTAAGCCTACTTGCTAGTTGACAAGTATATTTACTAAGAACCATCTTTTTACGAAACTCAATCGGTTGCCAGTACAAATTCACAAAGGCGTGGTTCTTTCCTTCCATAATCATGGCGATTAATTATTTCAAAGTGCTTCAATAACCTCATGGTCTCAGAAAAAAAAAAAAAGGAAGAAAAAAAATCTTACGGAACAAGATAGTCTTGCTTCTTAACCGTATATAGCCCATACAATTGGATTCTCAAATTAATACTTAAGTGGGCTAACCAGAAAATTACATCCGTTAATTTGAGATGCCAATTTTATAAATTTGTGCTGGTTTACTACCTTACATTTGGAGCTAAGGGAAATCCTCGAAAGTATATGTAGTAACTACTATTTTATTAGTAATAGAATTGCACGTGGGATATGGGCAGCAAAAATTGATCTAATTAACTCAATCCAATCCTAGTTGGATCAGATTTGGATCAAAAGTTTTTCAATTAGGATCGGATATGGATCATATTTTTAACCAAACTTTAAATGGTTCGAATATCGATCAAAGATCTGATCCGACTTGGATCATGAGGATAGGATTTTATTTCGACCCAAATGATTTAGATTTGATGGAGTCATGAGTTGGATAAGAATTTTATGAGCAATTAGTGCTTTTCTAGTAAGCATTATAAATATTGAATTTGATAGGTTACTACAAATTTATTAGGGACTTGCAAAATAAATTAAGTTAGAGTCAAATAGATGATTGAAATTATCTGTAGGTATGTATGGGTCAAGAGGTCATGTCTTGACCCGGTGTCAGGTCAAGTTGGATATAGATTAAAGTTTTGTATGTTGTTATTCTTACTTGACCCAATCCAACTTGAACCATTGCCACCCCTAGTGATAGATTCATAATCCAAAAGTGAAAAGAAGAATGAAAAGAAAAGGATGGTGGATGAAGTTATTATCAAATTAAGCATGAGAGAAACCGTTGAAGTTAACCAATAATAAAGTTTGGCATCATCATTGTAAGCAAAGACTAAGTAGTCATAATAATAGTCTTATGAACCTTGTTCCTTGATCTCCTGACTAAAATTATAGCCAGGCTAACAATATTTAATCTTGTGACCATGATCAACAACTGAATGAGAGAATTTCCTGGTGTTGACCAGGTTCATTCAGTGAGCAACATATGGCATGATCAAAGAAAGCATATTTTTTAGTGGGGACGTCGTGTGTTAATTCTAAAGAAAGTGGCGTTGTAGCATGCTGTGTGTCCTCAAAGTGCACTGAAGTCAATTCTCTCCACAAGGGGAGAGGCCGGCCGACTTGTCAATGCCTTTAGTTTATAGGATTAACTAAGCAATCCACGAACTCGAGCAACCAGACCCTTAAATTCAATGGAGAAAGTGCTGCATGCCCTCTCCTTTCCATTTTGAATTGAGAAATGGATAGCCCGGTGGGATTGCACCTTCACATGTAAAGGGTTGCCTAGCTACTGGGTCTTTCACAAGGTCTGCCAGCCCAAGGTTAGTTTTATTGTATTCTGCTACTTGGAAAGGATTCATCTCTTCTCTGTGCTCTTGGTGGAGAGGAAGACTGCGTGACTGAGATAAGGGTAGGTTATCCACACGGATTTCATGGACCCTGAGAGATTCACTCTTCGCTTCATTCTCATCTTGGCATCACTTATTGCAGTTTCATCTGCAGGTACGTTCGAGTGGCTCTACAACTTCAAATATTCTCATAGGAACTGTGCTTCTGTCTTCTTAGAAATGTTTGGTTCGAGGCCATACATGCTTTCTCAAGTACTAAAGAGTTCTCTTTTGAAAGATGATGTGCTACATATTGATCTTATAAACTTTTTTTCTTCTTATATTTAGTTTTCTGCGAATAAAACTCTGGTGCTTACCAAGTTTGGATGACCAACTGTGAGTGAGGGCTTATTCCTGAGGCCGAGCGATTCCAGATTGGTTTCTACTTTTCTAAGAACATCTAGCATATTTACATGCAAAACAAGCTTCATATTAATGTCTTAGCTTTCCCAGCAACATGAATTCAGCACTAATGAGAAAGCGATCATAAACATGCCGTAGTCATTGATATCTATCTAAAATACATATCCTTTGCACTGGGCCTTTTAGATAACCAGCAGAATAGATTGAAGTAGCCAGCTTTCACTATCAAAAATTAGCCTTTCAGTGAGAGACAAATTCTCTTAGTGAAAGTCAAAAATCCTTTAGTGAAGAGATTCACCAAAGGATTTCTAAAAAAAATTCGTTCTTTGGAATATCTGATGTTGGTGAAAACTTCCTCAGAAATCCTTCGATAAGTACCGAAGGATCGAAAACTTTCAGCAAGAAAAGTTTTTTTGATGAAACTGAAGGCTATTTGTCAAAAACCAACCATTTTCTAAAGGATTGATGAAACAAAATGTACTCAAAAACTCCTCAATAATTGTCAAGGGGTTTATCGAGGGAATAATCCTTGCTAAAAATTGACTAGCTGAATGATTTGTAAGGAAGTCACTCCTCATAGATCCCTCAGTGATAACTAATAAGCTCTAGTAGTTTCTTGGTGATGGTTTGAGGTTTGTTAAAATATCCTTTAGTAATCTTTTGATAAAGTTTCCATCTAGCATTCTATTTTCCTTGTAAATCTCTCGGTAGAGCTTCCACTTGGAGGACTTTTTTGCAAATATAGTAGTAGGTTTGTATAGGTCTATGTGTGTGTGTGTGTGTGTGTATATATATATCCTAATTCTCAACATAGCAGCTGTTGGGATATACCGACTGACCGGCCGACCGACCGATCGATCGACCGACTGACCGACCGACCGACTGATCGACCGGCCGACCTTCCGATCGACCGACCGACTGAAATCGGCCGACCAACCGAAGGTACGTCGGTCGGGCAGACCCTTTCTGCCCTCCCGACCGACTGTACCAGGAAGTCCGATGCCCGACTCCCACGACACGCCCGACTGACCGTCGAAGGGTCCGAATCTCTACCCGACGCCACTCAGCTGGCCACCGACCCAAGGTCGGTCGACTCCTCCGATCGTCGTACTACTGTCGGAGACTGTCGGTCCTGACGACAGCATGCGGCACTGCCGCCTAGGGGCATTACCCCACCTAGAGCATGGGTCAACCCTAGTGATTTGACAGCCTCACGGTGATTTGACACATTTACGGTGACTCTGACAGTCTACGGTGAATTGACAATTCTTCAATTGTCCGCGCCATTAATGACGGCGCCATACCGCGCTCCATTATATATATCAGGGAAGGCAACAGTGCTAGGGGCTCCGAGGAAAAAACTCTCAGGCTTGCCCTCTCTCTCTCTCTCTTTTCCTCTCTCGATTGAGCTCTCTGTCTTCTTTTCACTGTTGCCCAGTCTCCTCTCTGACTTGACCGTCGGAGGGTCCCCGCCGGAGCCGCCTCCGATCAGTGCGGACTTTCTTTTGCAGGCGTTCGTTCCCGGCGATCAGGCGACGAGGGGATTGGCCGCAACAGATTAGCGTACCAGGAAGGGGGAAGAGCAAGCAGTAGATACTAATGACAAAGACAAGAGCCCAACGATCAAGAGTCACCGGGTCGGCGAGATGCTCTTCCCGTCGGGAAGAGACCTCTCCGCCACCCTCCGCGGCGGAACCTAGCTCCCCGCATCCCGCGGTCACCACGGAGGCGCAGATCGCAGCGATCGTACGGCAGATGACCGTGCTGACGGACGCCGTCAAAAGCCACCAGAAACAACCCGCACGGCTGCCACCATCGCTGGCCGGGCAACCAGCGGCGCGTCCGATGCCCTCCAGGAGCAGCCACCGACGCCCGCGTCGATCCCCGTCGTCTCCGCGGGAGCGCCTGCCACAGCGCTCCCACGGAGGGGAGGAGGCGCGGCCGCGGCGCGATGCCCATCGATCCCAGCAGCTTTCTCCCTCCCAGCTGGAGCGAGTAAGGAGGGAGAAGCGACCGCGGACGCCGTCCGCCTCCCTCTCAGAATCTTCCGGAGACTCCACTCCTGGGGTCTCCCAGCACCAACGGACGGACGACTACGAACGCCGGTTCGAGAAAATCGACCGTCGGCTCGTGCAGTTGCAGATGGACGGGCAGAAGTCTTCGAACGACGTTGACTTTCAGACCGCCCAACCTCTCTCCTGACTCATCCTTGACGAACCGATCTCCGATCGGTTCAAGATGCCGCACGTGGAGCCCTACGACGGCTCCACTGACCCAATCGACCACCTGGAGAGCTATAAAGCTCTCATGACGATTCAGGGGGCAACCGACGCTCTCTTTTGCATCGGCTTCCCCGCCACGCTCTGCAAGGCTGCCAGGGCCTGGTACTCTGGTCTTCGATCGGGAAGTATCCACTCCTTCGGGCAGCTCGAGCACTCTTTCGTGGCTCACTTCAGTACCAGCCGGAAGCCGCCGCGAACGTCGGACAGCCTCTTCTCCCTCAAACAAGGAGAAAATGAGATGCTCCGACACTTCGTGGCGTGATTCAATACGGCCACGCTCGAGGTCCGGGACCTCAATGAAGATATGGCCATCTCGCCATGAAACGGAGACTGAGGGCGTCCCGATTCACCTATTCCCTGGATAAGACCCTCCCCCGCACATATGCCGAACTGCTGGAGCGCGCGTACAAGTATATGCGCGCGGACGAAGGAGCCTCCGACCGACGCTCAACCGAGTTCAAGGGTCTGAAGGAAAAGCGAAGGAAGGGTCGGGATCCCGCCGAATCTAGCAGACCCCCGACCGATGGTCGGGCCTCGCCCCCGTGACGAAACCAAAAGTCGCCCCGACGACAGACTCCAAGACCGACACGCCCCAGGTATGACTCCTATACTCCACTCTCCGCTCCCCGTGCACAGATTTTGATGGAGATCGAGGGGGAAGAATACCTGCGACGGCCTCCGCCCCTGAAGGCAAAAGGCCTCGACCGACGGAAGTACTACCGATTCCACCGGGGCCACGGCCACAATACCGAGCAATGCATCCAGCTTAAAGATGAGATCGAAGCTCTCATCCACCGAGGGTATCTCGATAAATTTCGGAGGAACCCGCCGACTCGGCCAGTGGTCGACCGACAACCCCAGCCGACTGAGGAAGCGACGACTAATCAGCCGACGGCCGGGGTCATCAATATGATTTCCAAACGACTTGGCCCGGGGACGACTGCTGGAGGGGAGCCCACGAAGAAGCTGCGCCCGGACGACGTGATTACTTTTATGGAGGAAGACGTTCGGGACGTCCAAACTCCCCACGACGACGCTGTTGTTGTCTCGACAACAATAGCCAATTATGATGTAAAAAAAATTTTTGTAGATAATGAAAGTTCAACAAATATTTTGTTGAACTCGACCTTCTCCCGGATGCGACTATCAACCGACCGACTCAAGAGGATCCCTGTGCCCTTGGTAGGCTTTGCCGGGGACGCCGTCGCGATGGAAGGTGAAATTACCCTGCCCGTGACGGTCGGCACCGAATCACGACAAAGCACGGTTCATCTGACTTTCGCGGTTGTCCAAGTGCCTTCGGCCTACAACGCCATACTTGGAAGACCCAGACTTAACGCCCTCAAGGCGATCGTCTCGACGTACCATCTCCTAGTTCGGTTTCCGACCAGGAACGGAGTCGGAGAGATGCGCGGAGACCAACAGCTCGCTCGTCGATGCTTCCAGATCTCCGCTCGGAGCGACGAGTCGAGGGGCTCCCTGACGATAGACAAACTGGATCAATGGGAGGAGGAAGAACGGGGCTCGCCGGCCGAACAGCTTGTGTCAGTCCCGATTGTGGGAAACCCCGACTGGAAGGTTTGGGTCAGGTCTCAACTACCCGACCCAGAACGGCAACGGTTGACGGAGCTGCTGACGGCCAACGTCGACATATTTGCTTGGTCGACAGTAGATATGTCGGGCATCCCCCCAGAGACAATAACCCACCGACTCAACATCGACCCGACGATGAGGCCGGTGAGGCAGAAGAAAAAGACTTTTGCTCCCGAAAGACAGAAGGCCATCGACGAAGAAGTGGATAAGCTGCTCGAGGCGGGCTTCATCAGAGAAGCCACATATCCCGATTGGCTCGCCAATGTCGTCATGGTCAAGAAAGCCAACGGAAAGTGGAGGATTTGTATTGACTACACCGACCTGAATCAAGCCTGTCCAAAAGACAGCTTTCCACTTCCAAAGATCGACCAGCTGGTGGATGCGACGTCCGAATTTCGACTGCTCAGCTTTATGGACACCTTTGCCGGGTACAACCAGATCCGGATGGCGCCCGAGGATGAGGAGCACACTGCCTTCGTGACCCCCAAGGGCCTCTACTGTTACCGAGTGATGCCCTTCGGGCTGAAGAACGCCGGCGTCACCTACCAACGACTTGTCAATAAGGTTTTCAAAGACCAGATCGGGCGCAACATGGAAGTATATGTGGACGACATGCTGATGAAAAGTGCGCAGATTTTGGATCATGTTCAGGATCTCGAAGAGACCTTCCGCACTCTACGACAACATCGAATGAAACTGAATCCGACTAAGTGCGCTTTTGGGGTGACCTCAGGGAAGTTTCTCGGATTCCTGGTTTCTCAGTGAGGGATCGAGGCCAACCCTGAGAAAATAAAGGCGATCATCGACATGCATCACCAAACACCAAGAAGAAGGTCCAGCAACTGAACAGAAAGATCGTCGCCCTCAGCCGATTCATCTCTCGATCGGCTGAAAGGTGCCTCCCGTTCTTCAAAACTCTGAGGCAGGCGAAGGACTTCTCTTGGTCGGGCGAGTGCCAACAGGCCTTCGAGGATCTGAAGAGGTACCTGACTTCCCCGCCGCTACTAGTAAAGCTGGAGGTCGGGGAGACATTGTATCTCTATTTGGCCACCTCCCCAGAGGCGGTCAGTTCGGTGCTCGTCCGAGAAAACGAGAGCCGAACCCATCAGCCCATCTACTATACCAGCAAAGTGCTCCGCGATGTGGAAGCCCGGTATTCGGAGATGGAAAAGATGATTTTCGCCCTGACCATCTCCGCACAGCGACTCCGACCATACTTCCAGGCATATGCCATTGTGGTTCTCACCAACCAGCCCTTGAGGGCGATATTGCGCCGACCTGATACCTCGGGACGACTAGCGAAGTGGGCGATGAAGCTTAGCGAGTTCGACATACAGTACCGACCGCGACCTGCCTTAAAGGCCCAGGTCCTGGCCGACTTTATCGCCGAATGCCCGATGGCTGACCAAGGGTCGGAAGGTATGGGCCCGGGATGAGACGCGGTCTCCGAGCCAGACCCGGTCTCCACCTGGGTACTGCACATCGACGGAGCTTCGAATGCTCAAGGGAGTGGGGCTGGGTTCCTGCTCACCAACTTGGACGGGGTAGTCACCGAGTACGCCCTCCGATTCGACTTCAAAGCCTCCAATAACCAAGCCGAGTATGAAGCACTCCTTGCCGGCTTGAGGATGGCGAAGGAACTTGGGATCGACAGCCTCCGGGCGTTCTCCGATTCTCAACTGATCGTGGGGCAGGTCAAAGGTGAATTCGAGGCGCGAGACCCAGCCATGGCCAAATATCTCCAGAGAGTGAAGGATCTCGTGACACGCCTTAGATATTTTGAAATTTCCCACATCCTCAGGACGGAGAACGCCCGGGCCGACGCACTCTCCAGACTGGCGACCTCGGCTTTCGACTCTTTGGGCCGGACGTTCGTGGAGAACCTCAAGCAGTCGAGTATCGATCGGACCGAAGAGATGCTACAACTGACAGCTGAACCAAGCTGGATGGACCCGATTGTCCGGTTCCTGATCGACGGGATCGGCCCTGAAGATCCCACGGAGGCCAGGCGGCTCCGATGGTCGGCCTCCCAATATGTGATCATGGATGGCCGACTCTACAAAAGGTCATTCTCCCTTCCCTTGCTCAGATGCTTGGGACCGACCGACGCAGATTATGCTCTCCAAGAAGTGCACGAAGGAATCTGCGGAAGTCATCTGGAGGGCAAATCCCTAGCCTACAAAGTCCTGCGACGGGGTTACTATTGGCCCCCCATGAGGAAGGATGTGGCTGAGTTGGTCTGAAAGTACGAATCTTGCCAGAAGTACGCCAACGTACAGCACCGACCGGCCAGCCAAATCGCTCCTATTGTTGCTCTATGGCCCTTCGCTCAGTGGGAGGTCGACATTCTCGGTCCTTTCCCCCCAGCATCGGATCAAAGAAAGTTCATAGTCATCGCCATCGACTACTTCACCAAGTGGGTGGAGGCCGAGCCCCTGGCGCAGATTACCGAACGAAAGATGGAGGACTTCATCCAAAAATCCATCATCTTCATGTTCGGACTGCCGCATACCATCATCACCGATAATGGACGGCAATTCGACAACTAAGACTTCAGAGACTTCTGTGCAAGGTTTCACATCACGCACCGACTAACTTCAGTCAGGCACCCACAGGCCAATGGCGAAGTCGAGGTGACCAACCAGACCATACTACACGGGCTCAAAACCCGACTAAATGAAGTCAAAGGCCTCTGGGTCGACGAGCTAGGCTCCGTTCTGTAGGCTTACCGAACGACCCCCCGCGTTTCGACCGGAGAGTCATCTTTCGGTTTGGCCTACGGGACAGAGGCGATGATTCCACTCAAGATTGGACTGTCATCTACCAGGGTCGAGCGGTATCGAGAGCTGGACAACTCTGATTGTCGGAGGGCCGACCTAGACCTCCTCCCCGAACTGCGGAACGAGGCCCAACTTCGCATGGCTTCATACCGACAGAAGGTAGCCCGATATTACAACACCAAGGTCAAGCAAAAGCTTTTCAGGCCTGGGGACTTAGTCCTGAGAAGGGCAGAAGTCTCGAAGCCCCTGGACCAAGGGAAGCTGGCTCCGAACTGGAAAGGGCCCTACATGGTAGCAGACACCTATGGGCCGAGGGCTTACCGACTGGAGACTCTGGAAGGAAAATCCATTCCCCGGACCTGGAACGCCGACAACCTGAAGTTGTATCACTAATGAACCTTGTACTTGTTCATTCGAAATACAAATCCAGTTCGAAATTTTAGAGTTCCAACTCTTCGACCGACGATCGACGCTCGCCAAGAAGGTCGGGTCCCGACGTCCCGACTCGGACTCGGTATCTGCGTGAAACCGACGGCTCAATCGCCAACGATGTATCGAGCACTCACAAAGGCCATCCATGGCGATGGGAGTTGACACTCCTTCTACGGTCGAACTTTCGGGCCAGACCATCGGCTAACCTACCGACTGAGCCCCGACCAAAGAAAGGCGAAATGCCTACGCGACCGCCCTCACGACTTACCGACCGAGCTATGGCTGGTTGAAGGATATTCGGCTTACCACCGTCTATCACACAATGCGACCTCAGTCGCATTCATGACTCACCGATCGAGCTACGGCCGGTCGGAAGATATTCGGCTTACCACCGTATATCATGAGGTACAGTATAAATACCCAACACAAGGGTATCGGGATCCGACTTATCGTCGATCCCCCGACTAAATGCGCCGGACGACATTCGACTGAACACGTCGAAAGAGACCTGACTGCCAAACCATTATCCGGCGGTGGGTCGGCTTTCGACTCAACGAACGCGCCCGACTCATGGCATGGGGAAGGATGCCCAACTTACGACCTCGACCATTGGAGGCCGATCCAAAGTCGGGACTTGTTCTACCTTCGTGGCGGCACAAGTTGCCGAACATCTTAACCGATCTATATGGGTTAGCGACTTACGTGTTCGGATGCGTTCTACAACATGTGAGAAAAGAGAAAAACAGGCAAAGGAAAAAATTTAAGTCCAAGACTTTGGTTTCATTAGAGATCAAAATGGGCTTTACAAAATCAGGCCGAAGCCCGGTTACAAGTGTTCTAAGAAAAACAAAAAGGATAAAAGAGGACGAGGCCACGGTCATCCTTCCGAGTCAATCTCCTCGACCGACGGAAGCTCGGGGATGACCGGCGTGTCCACCGCGATCGGCACTTGGTTGACTGCCAGAACAGGATCGTCGGTCGGCAACAGACTGGCGGTCGGCGCCGGATCACGAGTCGCGGCCGTCTCTCCTTCGGCAATCTGCTCCTGGATGGCCTCTCCCACCACGGCGGCACCTCCTGACGATGGGTCGGCCATCTCTTCCGTGGCTTGGTCCTCGACTCCCGGCAGGACGATATTGCTGAGATCCAGCTCTGGGTACAGGGCTTGAACCGTGTCCCGACCATCCTCGTACCCCACCCGATACGACGCGAAGCCAGACTCCAACATCTCCTCTCGGTACTGGTCGGTGCCGCGAAAGTCGTCCACCGCCCGACTCGCCGACTACTTCGCCGACCTTGCATCCGCTTTCGCCCGACCGAGAGAGTCCTTCGCCGACTCCGCCTCTGCCTTCGCTATGTCAGCGTCGGCCTGGGCGATCGACAGGTCCTCCTCAGCCCTGGCGAGCTTCTCCAGACTGACCCGGAGCTGCTCGCGTTCTCCCTCAAGTTCGGCGGCGATGTCGTCCCGCTCGCGCCGCAGATGGTGCGCAGTCCGACCCTTGCGTTTGGCTTCTTTTCGGGCCGACTTGAGCTCGGACCCGAGACGAGAGACCTCGTCCACCAACTTTGCCTCCCGGTCGGTCGACTGTTTCAGGTGTTCGACCAGCATTGTCCGGTCGGCTTCGGCAGCCGCCGCTCTGTCCTTCCAAGCCGCACGGATGTTCCCGAATCTTCGGTACCCGACTTCAAGTTCGGACATGGTATAGATCAGCTGCGAACGCAGGCACTACGTCAGGAAAATGAAATAACGAAGACACTAAAGAAAGGGGAGGTGAAGTAAAACTTACCCCGACCATGGTCGGGCAAAACGACGATAGCAACTCGGTTACTTGCCGAGACCTCAGCACCTCCACGTCGGCTGGGAGGAGGATCCCCTAGCACAGCCTCCTGGCCAGGTTGTGGTCGGCCAGCGCCGATGCTCCTTCGGGGAACTGAGCACCGGGCGGCACGGTGCGACTCCCCGACCTTGTGTCGTCAGCGGGGTCCATCGGGGCTTTCCCCCGATCGGCCACCCCAGCCAGCAGATCCGGTAAGGAGGGGATGCTCGAGGTCGACGCGGCACCCCCCGTTGCAGCCGCAAACACCGTCGGATGGTGTTCGGGTTTTCGAACGGTATCCGACGCCACACCCGCCGGCGAAGCCGCCGACATCCCTTCAGTCGCTTCCTCCGCCCGTCGCTCCTCCGGTTGCACCGCCGGAGCCGCGAGTGCTATCACCGGCTCCGACTGGTCGGTCGTCGATGCCTCGATGGTCGGCACCGCTGTGGAGGGTTTCTTCGACGGTCGCGAAGGTCCGGCCCCCGATGTCGGCCTCTTCCTCACCGCATACTGCCGGATTTCGGCGTCGATCGGCCTCATCCTCGGCGGTGTCCCTGCGATACTGACAGAAATATTAATATAAGCAAGAGAACGAAAGCCAAATGAAGAGACGACTGGTGGATTGGGCGATACCTAGACAGGGGACCAAGCTCAGGCCAGCATCATAGAGGGCTTGTTCGGTAACAAGCTCCCTCTGTTTCGGGACCGACATGTCCTTGAGTCGGTGGAAGTCCTTCCGGTCGTCCGCCTCCACCAGGCTGTTCTCGTTCGCCTCGATTCGGGGCACGCCCCATTGAGAAGGGAAGTCCCAGGGAGAAGGAGATGAAATAAAGAAAAACTGATTCTTCCACCCATGGATGGACGATGGAAGGCCAGTGATGAAGGAAAGATCCTTTCGGGGGTTGAAGAGCCACCACCCTCGAGCCTTAGGGTGGGGTCGGAGGATAAAAAATGCCCGGAAGAGAGAGATACGAGGGTTGGTCAGCAGAAGCTGACACAACAGAGCGAAGCTGATTATTAGACGGACAGAGTTCGGTGCCAGTTGCACCGGACAAAGTCCGTAGTAATCCAGTAGATTTCGGACGAACTCCGAAATCGGAAGCCGAAGACCCACGCGAAGATCTTCGACGTACAGTGCCACCTAGCCCGACGGAGGGTTGTTAACCCGACCGCCGACCCCGGGGGCGAAAAGTTGGAACTGCTCCGGGATACGATATTGATCCCGAAGCCAATCAACGTTCGGCCCCGAAAGTGAGAAAACCTTAACTTCCAGAGCCGATAGAGGGTCATCGGTCGGGTTTCCCGACCGAGCCCCCCGAGATGAGTTTCCGGCCATCGCACCAGAACCAAGAAAGGCGAGACCAAAGAAGAAGGAAACGGAAGGAAGGAGGTTTAAAGGAAAGCTAAGGCAAAACGGGAGGAAGCACGAACCCCGGGTGGACCCTTGCGAGAGTGGAAGAGAAGGCAGCTGCCGGCGACGATGGAAGAAGCACTCGGACAGAGTCTCCGCAGCAAATCGTCAAAGATGGGGCTTCAAGCGTAAGTGGTCCTATATATATAGGACCGTTCGATGGCCAAGATGACCTCGCACCGACCGAGATCTCCCGGATGGGCGACACGTGGCGGCATCCCGGGAAGGCCGCACCGCCTTCATTAAATGCAGAGGACACTGGCCCAACGACCTTCGACACGTGGCGAAAGGGCCGCGGTTCAGAGTTAAGTCACCCGCGGTGATTCACGTTCCCGATGGGACGCCTGACAGCGCCCCGCGCTCCCAGAACCGATGCTGGGCGGCGGTTTGCGTTCCCTAAAAAGGCACCGGACGTCCGATCGTCTGACACCGAATCATCCGGCGCCCGATCTCCTGACACCGAATCATCCGACGCCCGATCGTCTGACATCGAATCATCCGACGCCCGATCGCCTAGCAACATATTGTTTGATGTCCCATCATCGAGCAACGGGATGTCTGACATCGACCTGACCGGACCATCTGTCGGTGTGATCGGCAAACTCGATCCAGGATGTGGCAAGGAATCCACTCCTTTCGCCTGCGTGGTGGCACGGGGCAATGCGACGTCAGGCTCAGGAGTGAGGGGGCAACTGTTGGGATATACCGACTGACCGACCGACCGACCGACCGACTGACCGGCCGACCGACCGATCGACCGGCCGACCTTCCGATCGACCGACCGACTGAAACCGGCCGACCAACCGAAGGTACGTCGGTCGGGCAGACCCTTTTTGCCCTCCCGACCGACTGTACCAGGAGGTCCGATGCCCGACTCCCACGACACGCCTGACTGACCGTCGGAGGGTCCGAATCTCTACCCGATGCCACTCAGCTGGCCACCGACCCAAGGTCGGTCGACTCCTCCGATCGTCGTACTACTGTCGGTCCTGACGACAGCATGCGGTACTGCCACCTAGGGGCATTACCCCACCTAGAGCATGGGTCAACCCTAGTGATTTGACAGCCTCACGACGATTTGACACCTTTACGGTGACTCTGACAGTCTACGGTGAATTGACAATTCTTCAATTGTCCACGTCATTAATGACGGCGCCATACCGCGCTCCACTATATATATCGGGGAAGGCAACAGTGCTAGGGGCTCCGAGGAAAAAACTCCCAGGCTTGCCCTCTCTCTCTCTCTCTCTCTCTCTTTTCCTCTCTCGATTGAGCTCTCTGTCTTCTTTTCACTGTTGCCCAGTCTCCTCTCTGACTTGACCGTCGGAGGGTCCCCGTCGGAGCCGCCTCCGGTCAGTGCAGACTTTCTTTTGCAAGCGTTCGTTCCCGGCGATCAGGCGACAAGGAGATTGGCCGCAACAGCAGCCATAACCCAATATTTTATAATATAAAACAAAACAACAATACTTTTGAGCAAATGCATTTAAATAAAGCTTTCATAAAATATAAGTTTAGCATCCATCAAGGTTTCAATCTATAAGCAAACATAACACATTAAAATATTAAATAATTCAACTCTAGTTAGTACCTAACTAGCATCAAACATAATACTACACTTAATAAGTTCATAATCAAACATCAATCAAATGGAGGATCGATTGGAGGGTTATCTGACTCGGTTCTTTCTAGTGGAAGAGGTGATAACTGCTCAGAGAATGCAAATTAAGACTAGAAATAAGAGATCGCAGCATTTCTCTATGTTGAGGGTTCATCAAAATTTCTATAATATACTTCTGCATAATCTCCATAGCTCCTTGGACAGTAGACAGTGGATGTACTTCTTAAAGGATTGTCTGATTGAGAAGTAGAGCATGATGTAGGAGTCCTTGCAAGTACACTAGATGAACGTGTATGCAGCCCAAATCCATACATCTTGTTCTTAGAAATACCTCTTGTGGCTTCCATCAACATAGTAGGATCAAACGAAGGTTGTGTTTCATTCTTCGAGCCATGTTCTTCTACAAGAGTAACTTTATATGCCTCCTGTAACCATGTATTGAAAATGTTCAGTCCTTTAAAAAAATTTGAATGAGCAAATATCTTTATTTCATGGACGATATGTATAAAAATAATACAAATAGAATATCAATAATTTATCTGTTACTATAATATACCAATTCTACAAACCTGAATATCCAAAATCTTTAGATATTTCTCAGAAATCTAGCAAAGTTTATTTTAAACCTATGACTTTCCAAAATAGCAAACACACAACCTGTTGATAATATGAACCAACCATTCAATTTAATGCCCAACCACCACCATAACGAGACATCCAAGAATAATTCTCAACCAATATTAAAACAACTTCAAATCTATATTTAGGGCATTTATAATAGGAAATCTCCATAGTAATACAAATAGATCTATTTATCTCAAAAGAACCTTTCTTGGATATATATATATATAATATAATTGAAAATCTATGCGAACTTTCTTGGATTTTGCATCCATGAACTCTCTTATATATCTTTCTTCTTGTGGATGCAGTTAACAAATATTGCAATAGTAGGTTCTGCACCATTCTCCTGTATTTGCAATAAGTTATTATATCATAAATATATGACTAAATATAAACATCAATAATAATAGAAAAATATTTAATAAATCATCATCTCCTCTTGTGTGTCACAAAAGGAATGGAACGCCCAAAATTTTTGATGATCGATCCCTCTTTTTGTTTTATTTAGTTTTCCTAAGCAACTTTAGACTTCTGCTGCCATTTGTCCTTAAACCAATACTTCTGACACAACTCATCCCATATCTCTTGCTTCATCCAATTTGGATAAACTTTGTTGATCGTGTCTACAAGTATGGCTCGTAGATTCATCTCCTTTAACTCATCAATGTATTTCTTCTATGCCTCACTCATCATGCCAGTAAATAGATATCTATTGGTACTCACCCAGTATTTCTTAACATTATGATCTTTTACTAGAAATCATCTATACCTTGCCTGCAAAACATATTGAAGACTTACACTGTGTTATTATAATAACTTACTTACATTATGAACTAAGTAAAAGTCTAATACATCACCTCAAATCTATGCAACAACTCATCCTTAGTTGTTTACTCTATCGTTCCCCACAAAGGCCAAGCTTCTTTAGAGCACCGCTTCAGCCAAATACTCATGTGACGTGACACCTCAGGCTCAATGAATTTACGTGTTAAACATCAACCAAATTAATCATACGAAATAACAACAAAAATAGATATCAAATAAGAATATATAATTACAAAACTTATTTATTCATTGTCACTATGATGGAAGCTTTATTTGCTTCAACGGTTAGCTCAAAGGCAGGTTGGTTCGGGCCTCTTGTATGCAGAGGATCCACTAAACCCATACTGTCAAGCACATAAGATGAAGGATTGACAGAGGACTCCTCCACAGGCAATAAGCCATGTCTTTTAATAGGGGGAGGTGTATTAAATAGCCTACGAATAGCTAGATCGTTGTGGGTGTCTCCCAGTATCCCTATTATGTTCATCTCCATCATGTGAATATTGAAGCTATATCAGGATACATCTGTTCCTCTACCACCCTTTCAACCAAGTCTGGATGCTCCATCACGTGCCATTATCCCTGTTCATATATAAAGATTATATGCATATATTAGATATCATAAATCTAACTTAAGATCACATATATTATTTGCAATAATATAATACGAACCCATAATGTAAGCATAGATCAAATAGTCAAAATAAATATTTGATAAATTATGATCAAAATTATCCAAAATATATATAATTGTAAATAATGTAATATGATAATACATTACATGGAAACTAAATTTAAATGTGAATGACAATATTGTACAAATCAATCGTTATTGCTATTAGCTAACTCAAACTCATTTTCTTCCTCATTAGAGTCATTGTCGTCTTCAAATTCTTCTTCTTCCTTATCCTCCATGTCCTCTTAATCCTTCTCTTCTTCTTTCTCTTTCTCTTCTACCACCGCTTCTTCTAGTCTTTGTTGCAACTTATATATCTCATCGTTATCAAGTATTTTATACTGAGAGAAATCAACTAATAAATTGGATGCATCAAATTCTTCATTAGCCTGAACTATAGATAGATTTTATGGAATAAATTATATGATGGGTCCATATTATATTTAAGTATATAATATATGATGGGTCCATATTAGGTATATTTAAGTAATTATATGATGGGTTCATATTATGATTTAGAAGTACTGCTTGACAATATTTAAGCATAATATTTGTTCTCTTTATTATTGCTTTTATCTTCACTCATGCAAGACTCTTCAATATACTAGAAAATTCTCAGACACTTCAATAAGTTTTCATGCTTAATATACATCTTGTTGGATCTTGGTGCCTCAACATTCAGCCTAGGGTAGTTTCCTGTAGACCAGGCCCGCAGGCGTGCAGGCCTACAAGTGCTACCCGTAAGTGTGCGTGGCCTAGGATGTGCGAGGCGTGGCCCACCACACAATCCATGCATGGGTGCGCGGTCCCGAGCTTCATTCATGGGCATGTCCCACGGAGATAAGCTCTGGACTGATTCATGTATTTAATTATATCTTTGTACATCACTCTTCTTCCTTTTTGTTGTAATATCGATATCATCATCAGTGTTTACGATCTTGGGTTGGGAGATCTATATTTCGCACTCATGATGAATCCTCTCAATAGGTTGTATTAGAGCATACGATTGTCCAGATTGTGGTAGTATTGATTGAGATTGAAGAAGATGGAGAAGACAAGTTCAATCAAGATAGAGATCAACTAGCATGATGAGAAGAGTAATTTCTTCCTATGGCAAGTGAGAGTGAAGAATGTGCTCATCCAACAAAGATTGATTGATGCTCTCTTGTGCAAAGAGAAACTAACTATCATGGAAGAGAAGAATTGGAAGCAGCTCTAAATACAGGTAGTAAGTACAATCCGCTTATACTAGATGGATGATGTGACGATCCATGTGCTTAGCAAAATTTTTTCGACGGCAATATGGATGAAGCTCGAGGAGATATATATGATAAAGTCACTCGCCAACACTCTTTTCTTCTGAAAGCAATTCTACCAACTACGGATGAGCAAGGGGTAAAGCATGCAAGAGTATCTCAACAATTTTCAGAAGATCCTCACTGATCTCCTCAGCATTGGTGAAAAGGTTAAGGAGAAGATCCGGGCATTTGTCTTGCTTTCATTGCTTCCTCCTTCTTTTAAGTTTTTGATGATCGTTTTTCTTGTGAAAAAGAGCACTATCAAGATGGATGGGTCACTTTTATACTCCTCTAGAATGAAGTTCTCAAATGAGAGAACTAAACTTCGAGTTCAGACAGTGACTCGATTATGACAATGACTGAAGGTAGTTGTGGTAGAGGATGAAGCGACAGAGGATCACAAGGTGGACGATCCAGATCCAAGTCAAGAAACTTTAGTAAGATCATATGCTACTGGTGTGATGAGTTAGAACATTGAGTTAGAAATTATCCACAACTCAAAGATCAGTCAAAGGCTACCACGGTAGCGATTCAAAGTAGCGACACTGAAGAATTTGATGATGTTCTTTTGGTTTCAAATGAGGTATCTACTTCATCCCTTTAGTGGACTTTAGATTCGGTATGTTCACATTATATTTGTTACGGAGATGAGCTACTCGACTTTTTAAAGAGCAGTGAGGGTATTGTTCATTTATCGGATAGATCAAGCTATGCAATCAAAGGTATTGAGACAGTCAACTTGCAGACACATGATGAAGCACTATTGAGGAAGTTAGATGAGGTCTGACACATACCCAATTTCAGGAGTAATCTGATTTCACTGAGCAAACTAGATTTGAGCAGCTATAAAAGAAGAGCTGATCATGGAATCTTGAAAGTTGTGTATGTCAGTAGGGTTGTTATGAAGGAAAAAAAGTATGAAGGGTACTATCTCTTGATAGGGAGCTTAGTGCAAGATAGAGCTTCAGGAGCCAATGAAAGCTCAGAGCGAGGTGGAGCCCTAAGTATATGTGGATTGGATAAAAGATGGGAGACTCGGAAGGATGATAGACGGCATCGCAGGATGAAATTCTTATTATCATGGGAAGCTATCTCGAGCAGATTTAAGATTAGACAGATCACAGCATATGACGGAGATGGAATCGAGCAACCTAGCTCAGCTCTCATGTTTGTCTATCCATGAGCAGTTAGACACATGCCCCAGGGCATGAGGGCGAGATCATCCAGAAGCTCTCAAAGTTATGTAGAGGTTAAATGTCGAGTCGAGATAGAGATATTGGATTTTGACACCTCAACATTCAGTCCACAGCAAGTTCCCATAGACCAGGCCCGAAGACACGCAGGCCTATAGGCACGGCCCACAGCACGTGCGGTCCACTACAGGCCTCATGTGGTCTACACGTGGTAAGGTAGTCTATTCTCACGGTCCATCACACGGAACACATGATCAAGCGGCCATGGATACGTGCAGGCACGATCAAATGGTCCAGATTGATTTTGGAGTCCTAATATAAGTCTTTGTACGTTTTTTTTTATGTGATTTCAACTCTAATTTAGGCCCTTAAAAGGGGCAAGTGGCCAGAGGATCATGTGTGGTGGCTAAGGAGCAGCAGAGGATCTTCTTGAGAGTATTTTGAGAACTTTATAACTGTTTTGTGCTTTTTGTTAAGAAAGAGATTAATGTATATAAGTTGAGAGGGTTGATCTCCTCTTGTATAATTTTTTTCTCTCACAGTAAAACTTGCATGCCTTATAGAGATAAGCCTTGGGCTGATTTATGTATTTGATTGTATCTTTATATTTCTCTCTTCTTCCTTTCTCTTGTAGTATTGACATTGTCACCAATGTTTACGATCTTGAGTAGAAAATCCATATTTTGCACTCATGAGGAATCCTCCCAACATATCTCTACTTTTTGCTTCTCTCCAATGTCCTCTCTCACACACTCTCTCTCTGTATGCATAACAAATGAAGGAAAAAATGATCATTTATATAATTATTTTTTATCCTTCTTTTTCTCATTAGATAATTTCTTTTTCAGATGGGCACCAGAGGTTTTTCAATAAATATGCAGTACGTATGGAATCCACAATGAAGGTATGGAGTATCAATTTTACCAAAAAAAGAAAAATATGGAGTATGAACTAGCTAAATAAGAGTACTTTTATTTTGTTTCCAAGATTAGCTTAGACTCTTTTTTAGCAAACCTAGAGCTAATTTATTTTAAATGAATATTGATCTCCAAATTAAATTGCGGATACTTAATAAATCTCCTATTTCCATTCTTGTTGTGATAACAAAACAATAGAGCTGTTGTTCCTATCAGCACTATAATGATCAACCCTTGGATACTCAATGTCAAGAGAAGTTAACAAGTCTTGCAAGTAGATTATAGAGATATTTCAATGAACAAAATTAAACAAAAGATAATAGGACAAGTATATAAAAATAAGAAAAAAAAAAAAAGATAAGTTGTATATAAAAATATTCTATCTCATCTAGATGTTTATCAAATGGATGAAATGATGTCTCTTCTTGTATTATATACTGATGAAAGATTTTCAATGCATGGCAGGAGCCTGCATTTAAAGTTGTGCACCATGAACAAGCCTTTGTTGCCCATAACAGAGTTCTCAAAGTCAATACAAATGACTATGGTAGATATGATCCTCCCCCATCTCTTGACAAGCCTCCTTCCAAACTCATACCGAACTAATGTTGCTCTTCCCCTTGGCCCACAACTGTAAAATAATCCAGTGTGTTATGCTATCTTTATGGGTACTTGGAAAGGGATGCTTCTCCTTATATATATATATACACACACATAAGTTAAGCAGTCGGTCAGAAAAAGGTACAGCACTCCTTGTAATATAATTCTCTCATGATGGTGAATAAACCCAGTGTTTCTCCATGTTACCATAATATGGCATGATCGTATGATCAATAAGCCTGGACCATTATATATTAAATCTTTCTGTTACTCGAGAAGATTAGAATTTATATGGTTGGGATAGCTTTTGAAGTGTTTTCGCAAAATTGAAGTGTTGGTCTGGCTGTAACATGTGTTGCGGAAGGATGGTACCTTTAGTTCCATTTTGGTGTTGAGTCAAGAAAATTATGATTTATATGAGATCGAGATCTTCTCTTCTTCCAGCGAGGCATCATTTACAAAAAACAAAATCATAAGGGTCAAGATGGCATTTGATATGTTAGAGGTCAGAACAGACAATACCTCATCGAGATAGGCGTAAAGACCAATCTATCCAATCCATTTGAGTCGCTTGTGGAGAGATGAAGAATCTATAGACACGGTTCTAATCTCTCAAGAAGGAAATGTAGGAGAAATTGTTGGGCTTCAATTTTATTTTCTATGGTCCATAGCTGACCGGCCATAGAACCGAACCAAGTAGATCTCACTCCAGCCCATAACGACTAGACCCATGATTTTGGGCTTGGTGACCAAAATTTCAAATCCATCTGTTTGCATTTCATTTGAGTCTGGGGATACCAACTCATTTGCACCTCGAGTATCAGTGTGTTACAGGAGAAGGCATTTGGCCAGATAATTATTCCTGATAAAGTTCATTTGATCAAGCTTTACCAAATAATTAATTGCAACAAACCCCCTTTGTCTTTGGATTTGTAAAACGCCTTTTTGCTAGGAAATGCATATTGTAAGCTTTTCCTTGGCATGCTTGGCATATATTTTTAGGGTTGACACCTTGCCCTACACTTGTGGTTAACAGAGGAGCCTAATCTTTATCTAACAATTCAAGTTGTTTATCCAAAATTAAGGAGGAAGAAGCTAAGAGATTTAATTAATCCCCCATTAGAAGAATAAGGTTACCAAAGCTTGTCAAAATCTTCAACCAACTTATCCTCCACCATTTTTTTTTATATATATATTAACATGATGTTAGACCTAAAGCTTGTGAGGGCGATGTTTAGGAGTTTGGTGTTGAAACTCATCAAACGTCACAATGATCACCTAAACACGGAAATGGATCAAGTGGGCCCGGGGCTATGGGTTGTATATATCCTTAACGAGCTTGGATACTTCAATAACCATCTACTTGCTTGAATCTCACAAATCAATAGGATTTTCACCATTGATGTTCCATCGCATCTCAAGATACGTGTAAAGTTGGAGATTAATATGCGTCAGGATTGCTACGCGTCACCACTGATGAGAAAATGATGGGCTTTTTAAAGATAAAGGATGTGCCCCATTTGATGCCTCCATTTTCCTTGGTTGGAGACAAGAAATTTGAGTGATTGGAGGATGAATGGAGAGTTTTTGGATCGGATACTGCCTCGCTGGTGTTCTAACCAACCACCTATTATTTTGTCTTTTTGGATAAACAAACCAACCACCTTTTATCAATTTTTTTTATTTTATTTTTGTGCCTGTAAACTTTTGGGCTACAGCAGGATGCGTTTTTTTTTTTCCCCCTTTTTCCTTTTCTTTTTTTTTCTTTTTCTTTCTTTCTTTTTTTTTTTTTTTTTTTGGGTGGGGGGAAAGGGAGGCAGAGATGCTGCCCAGCATTTATTGAACAGGAAGTTTTAAGATGTTTACAATGGAGAAAATTTAAGAGCAGAAAGTGGAAACCAGAAGAGAAAAGTAAGATAAGGGGAATGGAAAAGATATGAAAATGGATACATAGAGAAAAACAAGCAGTTTGTTACACCGACAATTTGGAGCAATATATGGACTTTTCACACACCATTTGCATCCATTATTCAAACTAACTTTTTTTAATTTTTAATTTTTTATTTTTTTCAACTTTTGACATTTTCACTGCCTCTTAACTCTATACATATAAGTTTCACATATTGATTATTCTCATATATATATATATATATATATATATATATATATATATATATATATATATATGAATCTAAAATCATCCTCATTTGTATTTTTTTTCAGACATAGCATATTTTTTAAATCAGATAGAATTAAAAAATATAAGCAATAGACTATAAATGCTTGCTATACTATAAGGGCTTAATTATGCGTAAAATTTTGAACTTTTTAAAGATTTTTAATTTCATCCTAAATTTTTATTTAGTATAATCAAGTTATCAAACTTTCAAATTTTTTCAATTCAGACTTTGGTTATGATTTTCGTTGGCCTGCTATGACGGAATTATGGTGTGGCTTATCTATATGGCAAAAATCTGCTTACATAGCAAAAATCGATGCTTAAATCATATTCCTCATCCACCTAGTGGTAGTATAGATAACTCCAGATGTCTTCTGGCCAAGACCTCCCTTTCTCGTATTAAATAAAAAGAAAGAGAGGAGGAAGATGAAGATGTCATGGCTGGCGAGGTTTCTCGTGAATTCGCTGAGCTCCAATAATGACGATAGCAATGACGATGGTGAGGAGAAGATAAAGAAGAAGCCTAAGAGATCGTCTCGAGAGTCAACATCTAAAGAAGTGGAATCCGATAAGAACCGCCCCACAGAGCCTGAAACCTAAATGAAGGGCGTTAAAGAGGACCACTCCAAGCCCACCAAAATCGTAACTCGTCAATTTTGGGGTGTAGCCTCCTTCCTTACCCCGCCACCGGCTTCCCCAAACCTTAACCCTTCAAAGATGGATTCCTCACCCTTTGATTGTGGCCAGAGTTTTGATTCTTCTGATCCAGCAGCCTTTGGGTACTCCGTTGATGTTGCACAGTAGAGTCATCAAGAATCACTAGAATTCGGAGCAATTTCATCTGGATCAGTAGGAAATTCAAGAGGAAGATCCCAATGCTGTCGATTACCAAAGCAATGTCGAAGATCTCCAAGATTGCATCTACTTTTTTGCCGTTTGGAGCTTAGGATGAAGAGGAGGGGGAGGACGAGGAGAAAGAGAATTTTTGGGTTAAAACTCTAACCGAAGAGGAGCTAATTTGAAGAATAAAAACCACCATTCTGTTCTATCATCGATTTTTGCTACATAAGCAGATTTTTGCGATATAGACAAGCCACGACATAACTCCATCAATGCAGGCCGACGAAAATTATAACCAAAATTCAAATTAAAAAAATTTGAAAGTTCGATGATCTGATTATATTAAATAAAATTTAGGATGAAATTAAAAATTTTTAAAAAATTTAAAATTTTATGCATAATTAGGCCTACTATGAGTGATCCACGGTGGTTTTTCTTTGGAGTTTTGATTGCTCATTCTTTTAAAAGCAAATGATGTGTTTTTTTAAAAAAAATTATTTCATTACCATATGCTCAAAGTGGAGTTATTATGATACAAATCAAGCAAATATAGATATTTACTCACTGAAATATTATATAATATATTTCAGACACATAATTAACTTATATTTGATCTTTTGTGTTAATTTTTATTTTTATTTATTTATTTTTGGGCAATAGACATACTCGCTAGGTCTATGGAATATAAGCCCATATTATAATTTGCTAGATCGAACCTAGAACTTCTAGGAGAGAGTTATGATTATTATTGCAAGTCTTAATTTATATTAATAATGAAATATTCAAGATATAACAATCATAAATTTTATATATTTTGAAAAATAATTTATATTTTTTTAATAATTATGATATTTTTATTTTATTAATTATAAACGGTACAAACATTACTTAAAACTCGAAAGATTTTGATTATAGCCTAACCTACATGAAATAACCAGTAGACAACAATTTTCACTCTTTATAGTGATGAAAGTGGACTGAATAATATATTTTCATATACGAATCTATTTGAATATAGATATATATTTTAATAATTGACTAATATTGATATCCGTATTCATATTCGAATATTTTATTTATAATTTTATTTAATTTTTTATAGTATAGATAATTTTTTAAAAAAATATATGATCTTATTAATATGATATTAACTTAATTTAATATTTATTTAGTAACTTTATTGATTTTAAAGTTATAAAATTTAATTATCTGATATATATATATATATATATATATATATATATATATATATATATATATATATATATATATATATATATATATATATTGGTATCTTTTATATAAATATGAATATAAATTTTATATTTAATTAATATTAATATTTATATTTATTAAATAAAATAAATATGAATATGGATATATTTGTAAGTCCCATCTCTCCCGTTTTGTGATTGCGGTGAAAAGAGGATCTAATTTCTTTCGTCCACCGTCGGAACATCCAATGAATAGATCCCAACATGCTCCGAAGTCCGTCATTCATCCGCCTGCAAAGATCTGAAAGCGCAGTGGATGATCCAACGGTGCATGGCGCGAATTCTGTAACGCAATGCACGCGTCTTCCTGCAATTCGGGGTTGCAGCTGATCGGTCTTTGTTCGAATCTATACGAGTCTTGCAGCCGCCGCCGCCGCCGCCGCCGCCGCCGCCATTGGAGTACGAGCATCTGCGCCCACGCCACTATTAAAGTTCTGCGTGGCATCTGCTAAAGGCACAGCATCCATGCGTATTCCTTCCCCACTCCGCGTCCTCCCCAGGATGCCTTCCCCGATGAAGCCTCTTCGGTGCAATTACCGCGGTCATCCCCCGACACAGAAATAGACAATAATAATTTACCAAGTCGCCGGCGAAGGTGAGACCACAGGAGGTGACCGGATCCAGATCTCTTTGCAACCAATCCTTTTTAGCCTCTTTCCCAAAAAAATCCTCGCACATGGCAAGCTATGCTCCGCAAGCGTAGGTATAAAATTTGCGCGAACGTTCATTTTTGTATTTGCATAGATTCGCTGCGGTGCGCGACTTGCACAACAGTTCTAGATGGCCCCACGTCATCCAATTACGGAGACGGACAATTATCAAATAAGACAGGCATCGCGTGCTACATTAACCCGTCGTACACTGTACTCTGTTTCATAGCCATCTGGCGGCTATCCAGTGCTGTGTAACTCCACGGTGCCAAACGCGCACAGCAGAGCATCCCGGGTCCAAAAAGGACATGCGGGAAACGGAACAAAACGTCGTTCAAACCAGAGTGGCCTACGTGGCACAACTGCCAGGAACACGTCCGGACGGCAAACCCGAGCGCGACCGACCAGCTCCTTCTTCATCAGATTCCCTCCACCGCTTGGTGGAAACTTTTTATTTCACGGAATGTAAGCGAGACACATAAGCCCTGAGAAGTCGTGAACGTTAGCACGGCTATTGATATCCTTCGTGTACCGGATGTAACCCTGCATTCGGACAGCGTTTTGCACCTAAAAGTACAGCTAACCTGCGTCCCGCTCGTTTCTATTGGACATAGACGGCTTTTCAAATACCCACTTAGAAACCCCACTCCTCTCTTTTACCTCCTCCCTCTCCCCTCCGCGCCAAACTCTCTCTCTCTCTCTCTCTGTCGCTTGCGGCGACCCTAGAGAAGTAGAAGAAAAAGCGGGCGGGCAAACCCTAACTCTAAACCTAGAGGTATTGTCGATCGAGGGCGTGGCTTGGATCCCCCCTTCCAGGTCCTCCGAGCCGGTGAGCTGTGGCGATCGGAGGATTTGGCGGGCGAGATCCGAAACGTAGCAACCGCCTTGACTGGCGGCGGATTCCGATGAGGGCGGCGGTCTTCGCGGCGGCGGGTGACGGTTTAGCTCTGACCCGATCGAGCTGACGTGTTCGGAATTTCAGGTGTCGCGGTTTGATCTCGGGCAACCTTACCTCGGTCATTTGGATTTTTATTTTCATTTTTTTAGGTAATTTTAACATTTAATTCTAAGAATTTTGTCGCTTCCACGAGTTTTTTGGCTGTTATTTTTCAATAAGAAAAACAACGGGGAATCTTGGAATAATCAGTGCTTTTTGCGATTTTCTCGGATTTTAGGGATTTGGAGGAGGTCAGTGGTTGATTCTTTCTCTACGAGGGCTTGGTTTTGAGCTAGATGGATTCAATTTATTCTCCTCCTCCTCCTCCTCCTTCTTCTTCTTGTTTTTTGAGCGAGTTTTCTGGTATTTCACCAAAAAAAGAAAGCGAGTTTTATGGTATCAGTGGAAGAACTGTTGGGATACTAGTGGTTCTGGTGTGAAGTTTTTAGGTAAATTTGCCGTCTGAATCGAAAAATTCCGTCTTGAGGAGTTTTTCCGTCCCGTTTTCTGGCAATTTTCTGTGCTTTGAACTTAAGTGATTCGATTTGTCATCGTTTGATTTATTGGAGATCAGTGGAAGAACAGTTGGGGTATCAGTAATCAATATATTGATATGATATTGAACTATTATTGTTATCACTTTTCTTTAAAAATAAGGATAACAGCATTAGCTGAGAGTTTTATTACTATTACGTTTTCTATTTTGGATTTTAGCGGGTTTTCTACCCCTTTTTTAGCTCTCTCGAAGACTTTAGAATTGCATTGACCACCGGTCTCTTACTGAATTTAATTAATTTGTCTCTAATCAATCCATGGAGGAAAAGAAACACTAGAAAGTTTTCTTTCATAGAAATTATCTCTTGGACTTTAAGAAGATTTGACTGCAATTTCTGCTTCTTCTATAAGGGATTGGGAGGCGTTTTGCTTTTATTTTTTGTTCGGTGGCTTTCATGCGGACTTTTAGAAGGGAGTGATGCGATTCCATTCTAGGGAGAGTAATTAGTTTGCTTTTTCCTTTTGCATTTGCTGTGCTCTCGTTTTGGTACAAGAGATGACATCTCATGCCTAAAAAGGTTCTCTCCTCCCAAATTAAGTTTAGGGCGGATTTCAGCGACCCATCTAATTCGTTTTTATTTTATTTTATTTCTTTTGATGACGATGATTTGGTGATCGTCAATCGTGTTTACTAGGTTAAGGGAGTTTATTAAGGATTTGGACGCTCATCGTTCGTTCGTTTCTACCTGGCTCTCCCCTTGGTGTTTTGGAGGTGAAGGACCGTTTGACCTCTGTTTATATTTGGAAAGTTTAATTTCACTGGAGCGAATTTATCAAAGTTGATGCCTTGATGGTCTCTCCTTTTCCTCTGAAACGAGGCTTTTAATGGAACCATCCAGTAGAAAAAGCTTCTGCTTTTGTAGCTTCTTATTAATTCATAATGGCCTAGTTTCCACGTTTTTCCTTGCAGGGGTAGCTGGATATTGGGATTGTGATTTTGTTTTAGAGCATTGGTGTGATGATCGTGAAAAAATATACATCTTCTTACTGTAAATATTATTGTTGTTAGGGAATTCTTGAGATTTTTTTTTTTCTTTTGGATTTCTTTTGTTTTTTCGATATACATAAGGATGGGAGCCAACTGTTGTGTGGCTGCAAGGGACAAGCCATTGCCCGACAGAGCACAGTTTGAAGTTTCTACTTATAGGAATGTCAGACACTCACCTTCATGGAGTTTTCGATGGGATAATCGAACACACATAGAGGATATCATGGACAACCTGGTCCACATTTCTACTCACAATAGTGGGAATACAGGTTCTGAAATTAAGAGTGGGGCAACAACAGAAACTGAAGGCCTTTCAGATGGAGGAAGTCAGCAAAATCCTTTTCAGACACAAAAGTGGAATATATCCTCTACAAACATTGGAACTGATGGCAACTCTAAACCTACTGCTGGTAATATTTTCTAGAATTTTATTTTGCAGCCTCTCTCTCTCTCTCTGGTTGTCTTCGTGCGAAATCTAATTATTCTGATATGGCACAAGTGTTTGCCATATTGTTGAGAAGTTATTTGTCCACTCATGTTAGATTATTCTTAAGGTATGGTCCATTATATAACGTAGACTGCAGCTACACCTTCTTGGTGCAGTAAAATGAACATGCTGGGGGGAAAAACTATCAGCTGGGAATTGTTTGTAGTTCTCCTCAACCTAGAAGTTATGTAGCATGTGCATTGAAGCATTTTCTTATGCTTGGTGTACCTCTGCTTTTGAGGGACAAGTATGTTGAGAGGAGGAGGGAGAGAAGGGGGGCGGGGGGGGGGGAGGGGGGGCAACACAAAGTGTGATTCAACTCCATTTGGTACATTAAGGTGGGTATGGCAGTATGTAGGTGTACTCTAGGATTTTTGTTAGGGATGAGGCTTTACTTGGAAGTGGCTTTGGCTATTGGTTCAAAGCAGGACAACCTTGGGGTTGGTAGTAGTTTTTTGGCATCTAAGTAGGTTGATGATAGAGAAGAAGATCATGTTTGAAAAATGGTATGCTATTCTCAAGGGCAGGACAATTAAAAGGAGATTTACCTTCAAGGTTGGTTGAGTTGGTTAATTTTTGATCGTGGGAGAATTTGAGGGAAATGTTTCAGAACTAGAGAATGTGAAACTTATAAATGAGCTTTTACTTAGATACATATTTTGGAGATTCAGGATGACAAGAAAGGTCCGTAATTTGTGAGGATATTAGAATCTTGATAGGTCTGGGACTTTGAGTGGTGACATAGGGACCTTGGGACTCGGAAGAGTTAATTGTGAGTCCAATTGGCGTGTTCAAGGCAGGAGCCTCTTGATAGGATTTATCTTTATGAACTGTTCCGAAAGACCACCTTGGCCACTTAGACAACCAGCCTTAACATTTTGCATAATGATTATGGAGGATGAGATTGACTTATGATGAGTAATGGATGTTGCCATGTTGCTACTAGCCACTTAAATTATACATCTTGTTTGATATTTATGTTTCATTTGTTGGCTATAACTATTTTCTTAGGCTTATTCTTATGTTTATTGGCTTTGGCCTTTGCGTTCCTGCCTTTTTGCTTGCTAGCACCCAGGTGAGTGGCTGGCTCCCTGGCCACCTGTTTGCCACTTAGTCTTTTTAAACAATGCTTCAATGTTGGTTTTTAAGGATATTTTTGGTCCTAGCAAAGACTCGAGGTGTAAAAGGTGCCCTTGTGTATGATGTTTGCCTTGCTATTTGGCTTTTGGTCAACCAACATTGAATTTGACCTATGATAATGATGGGACAAAAGGCACTTGGAAGCGTAACTTTCAGGTGCAAGATGATGAATATATTAGTCCTGCTTGGCTTTTTTAATTGCCTTTCTGTAATTTGCAAGTTTTGATCAATTAAACATGGCTTGCTTCATTATGAATGTAACGAAGCGTATTTGAAACCTCTTAGAGATTTTAAAAACTAAATTTTGCATAATATCAAGGTCAAACATTGATCATAAAAGCCTAAAAACATATATTGGCTCCTATAGATGAATTTTTTTATAACCAGTAATGGAGGAAATTTTTTATCATAAACATGCCAAGCTCATTATAGATGTGCAAAGTGCTTATAAAGATAGGCAAGACAAAATATTAAAAGTAGTTATATGATCCTGCATTCAAGATAAGCTGCTACAAACAGATAAGCTGAGCGTCTGTGTATGATTCTGACACGTATTAATTCATAAGTGGCTCTATATTATAACAGGTTGTATAAGTAGCATACAATACTATCTTAACTTGGACCTAATTGTTAGAATTAATTATCAATCACATGAAAGAGTTAAAGTGTGGTTAAGTTTGATAGAGGTTTTGAAATTTGAAAATTGTCATCCCAGGGCAATGGTTCATCATGGGAGATTCCTAAGAATCCACCAATATGTATATCTCCCAAGCTAATATCCATGGGATCTCAGGTAGTTTAGCATAATTGTTGATTGGTTTGATGGTTATAATGATTGCCCAGTTCTTTTGCAGAGATGGGATGTATGAGTTGTCACCATGAGATCGTATGGACATGGAGTCATGATATAATTTGCTAGCTAGGTAACTCTATCTTCAAGAAGTCATGATATGCATATATATATATATATGATACAACAAAATTCTTCTTTGTGATTCTCACTGTCGTTAAGGCTAACTGGCATAACAGGCCTAAAATATGGGGATACATATGAGCCACTAAGCACAACCTTAAGAGGTTAATGTTGTTGAGAAGGTGCTCCAGCAGGGTCTAGTAGGAGCAACTTGGTTTCTCTAGGTACCTTGGAGAAGTCATGAATGCATGTCATAATCTATAGTGCAGTTGTACATATAGTCAGGTGTGAATATGAAGACATTTAATCAATAGGTCCTGCGTCAGTTCTCATTGTAATGCATATTGGCAGACATTAAAACATGCAAATATCTGAATGGGGTGGAAGGTTACGTTCATGACTTGTTTAGGGAAGACTATGGCATAGTTGCACCACCTGATGGTCCTAGTCTTTGTGCCGGTATCCCTGATAGGAGTGTTGAATTTGGGTTGTTTGAAATTTATGGATAAGGATTTGTGTAATAATTTGGGGAGCTTGAGATGATCCTCCTGCGCCGCCAAATCTCTTGGGCTGCATTTGGAAGCAAAATAAAAGGTCTAGAATAATTGGGTTAAATGGAGTAAGTTGGAGGGGAAATGGGTGGCTTAAATTATTCCACCTTTTTATTCAAGTAGGTTATCCCTAGATTAAGTGGGGTAGATTGGTTAGAAGGAGAAAAAGTGAAGTGTCTATGGTGTACCATTTTTCTGAAATACCTGTTGTGCCCTTCTGGAAAAGTGATTTATTCCATATGCTCAAATGACTGTTTGGCTGAGAAGAGGTGGAACAAGTGGGTTAAGAAACTTCTTTTCCTTCTTATGCTGCATCCTAACACAGGCTTGGTGATTTTTAGACATGGAGAAGGATGGTGAAAGGTTTTGAATAGGTTGGCACAGCTTACAAGTAGGTTGTGTTGATGGCTTTTATATGTATGGGTTCATCAAACAAACAAGTTTTAAAACAACTATCATAACAGTTTTAAAGGCCTCCTATTACAATATATACTAATAACAGGAATCAATGATAGGAATTTAATTAATAATGAATATATTTCCATTAATTCCTTCAATAATCGCCATAAAATGGGAATAATGATTGTAATTTTACATTTTACTGCTCTTCTAAATAGTGTAATATTTTAAGTTCAAATCTGTGTTACTTTGGTAGCAATAACCTTTTATATGGTGAATAGTGAGAAACAAATAAGGACATTATTTTTTAATAGCTGCAACCAGCAAGTAATGACCATTACAACAATCATTATTTTTTTCCAGATATTTTCAACCCAGGTTGATCTAGAGAAATAAAATTGTATTTCTGCTATAATGATATGTTGAAGCAATGGAGGGTATGTTATCTGGAGATATTCATGGCATTGAAACCTGTCCACCCACATAGTCTACCTTAACACTCAACGATGTCAACTCATCATGATCCTCGTCCTTCTTTCCTATATTTGCCTTTAATTGAGTGGTGGGGCATTTACTACAAGAGTCTCGTCTAAGCATCAAGGTCCTAAAACTGTAATCTCCCATTGGGCCCATTAAGATGATGATATGGATTGTGAGAGGTGGCACACCCATGTCACTAACTTCCTCAAGAAAGCTGAGAACATGATGTTCCACCCTGTCAAGCAATCTAGGGGCCATCTATTACATCTATTATGATCAAAGCATATATTGGACCGACCAATTTAGGCCTTTGTATCCTTGATTTATTATAGGTACAATTACACTGTGAATGATGAAAGTTACTTTTACAACCTTTTCATGAATGGGACTTAGAGTAAACAAGTTGGTATAGATAGGGCTTGACTCCACCAACCTTAAAAAGTTGTATTGGAGGCTCATTATGACTTGACTCCTGAAATAGTGTGGGAATGAAAGAGAAGACACTTGTCACACACGCGAATATGCTGTGTATAGGTTTATATAAGTTGTGACTTTGTAGTCAATAGTTGGTGAGTTTTTTCTGGTTGGATGTTTTAAAGAGATGCTATGACCTATGATCACACAATGTTGTGGATGCAACTTGATCAACTCATTTCTGTAAAAGAAGTGGGAACAATTGCATCCAGCTGGCCGATTGATCATGGTGATTAACATGGTTCTGATGGATGCTGCCTTGGAGGCATGCGTATACGTAGGCTCCTCCCACTACATTTTGATGGATCATTTCCTTGAGATGAGAGATTTTCAACATTTTAGCAGATTTAACTCTGTTGTTCTAACTCTATTATGTGAACGGTAAGTTCTCTAATAATTTTACATAGTTTTATATGCCACTTCTTCATGATACATATAGCTCACATAGTTCATCATCATTGTAGAGGCACTGAGTCACCAACCTTGCCTCAGCTGGTTGGCATCATTCTCCACAAGGTAGAGCTCTAGGGTTCAGACCATGTTGGTGGCATCCACATTGTATTTATCCATCATGGGCAAATGTATATGAGAATTTTATGTTGATTCCTGGTTCCTAGCAACTTGTCTTTGATTCAAGGTCATATAACTGCTTTTACCATTTAGTTTCACGTTGATTTTATGATGAGTTCTCTAGAGTGAGGAGCTTGATCCAAACATAATAGGGAAATGCCTAGGTTCAATATTTTTGTGAGTTTTACCTGAGAAAAATGATGACGAAAGAGATCTGCATATGCATAGCATTGAAAAGCAATTCCAACATAACTTTGAATAATTGGTGTTCAAGAAATAGCATGTTTGTTTGTGGTGCAAAATACCAGGATATTTCCTGAGTCTTACTTTTATTTGAATGTTAACATTGGCCTAAAACTTCCAAAACTATATACAAATAATGAGTCTATATATCACAAGATGCTAAATGATGTGTAGCGGTCTTCTCTTGGCTTCTTTTGTTCTGTGATGTGTTTTATTTTATCCTTTTTGTAGTTTCCTGATTCTATGAATGAAACTCCGAAACTTAAAGTGAAACTGTCTAACTAAACTCCACAAACCCAAGGAACTGAAGCTTTAAAAGGAAAAAAATCGAAGAGTTTTTTGTTCTGATTGGGCAGTGCTAGCTCTGTCATGCAAAAGAAGATATCACACTTCTTGCATTGTGCAATTTGATGCTGTCAACATGCTCCAACCTATAATCCTTCACTAATAAAAAGTGCCGCCCTTTCTAAAGCAATGTCTCCTTAGTTTTAGCCTTTCGGGTACAGGCGAAGTATTATATGCAGACTTTTCTGAAGGAAAAACATCACAGGAAATTAGTCCTGGTGATATTGCAGAGTAGTGGCAAAATTATGGTGACATGGGGATTTGTAGGTCTTCCTTCTGCTATTATATTAATATAGTTGATTATGCCTTCTTCACTGTTGAGGATAGGATTGTGAACGAGGATGGATACCCAAGTATTTTACCTGTCCTTGAACCGAAGTTTTAATCGAAAATAAATGGGGATGATTTTGGTGATGGGTTTAAAAATTTAAAAGTGTTCAGTTTTGGTTTTGATTATGATTTTGGTGATTCCCTGATTTGAAGTCGAATCAGATACTGAACCCTAAACTTAACCTGAAACTAAACTTATCTCATATTTAATATCCTTAATACCCTTTATATTTAGTGAATTATATTTTGAAAATTATGGATGATATCTTTAATTTGGTTATTTATATATAAACTTTTGAAATGAATAAAAAAAAGTTAAATGGTTTTTGGTTTTTCAGTTTTAGTTTTGCAGTTTTCTTGGGTGGCAGTTATGGTTTGTTATTTCAAAAACTGTTCGGTCTCGGTTTTGAGGTGCTGTAATGGATTTCGATTTCGGTTTTAAACCGAGATGCCGTAATGGATTTCGATTTCGGTTTTGTTTTTTTTAGTTACTGCACCAAATCCACCCTCTGGACATCCCTGTCTTGGGATTTGCAAGGCCATTTTTCCCTTTTTTAACTCTTAATTCACATTGGTGAGTAAACATGGGATATCTTCAATTCAAGGTCGGGTTTATTTCACTATCCCGAACCATTTGGTTCGGGATGTATCGAGCTATGCTGGCGGCAGATCGGGATGGTTTTTGCAATCAAAATAAGAAAGCGGCAAGGAGGGAGAGAGGGAGAAGGAAAGAGAAGAAGAGAGAGAGAGAAGAGCGAAGGAGAAGGAGAGGGCCTCCAAAGGGTAGTGGGGATCGCCATCACCACTATCGAGCTTGGTGGAAGCCGAAGGAGGGTGGACGGAGGGAAGGAGAGGGAAAGGGAGAGGAGGCCACTGGAGGCCTTTGGAGGGCTAGCGAGGCCGCCACGCGGCTGCAAAGGCCGGTGGAAAGTTCTCCAAAAAAAGGTGAACAGGGATCAAAGCCCTTGTTTAGATCAGGAGGAGGGCGGAGCCTCTCCTCTAGCTTTCCACTAGCCTCATCAGTAGTGTGGCAGCCTTGCTGGCCCTCCAGAGGCCTTCGACAACCTCCTTTCCCTCTCCTTCCCTCCCTCCAACCTCCTCTGACTTCCATTGAGCTTAGCAGCAGCGCAGCGACCTTGGCTGCTCCCTGGCTGCCGCATCTCCCTCTCCCTCATCTTCCATCCCCCTCCCTCTCTCTCTTCCTCTCTCCCTCTGTCTTCTCTGTGTGGATTCGAGCTTGGTATAGAACAGCACATTAGCATACAGAACTGTACCGCTAGCCGACCGGTCTAGCCCCGGTACCAACACAGCGAATCTTGATTAAGGAATAGCTTAAAGATGGTGTATGTTGAAATGTTGCTGTAGGGATTAGGGTAGGTTGATTTATGAATATTACTTATCTTGGTATGCTACAGCCTATATAAGATTGTGATAGTTATTGTACCTAAACAAATAACCGGCAAATATATCCCATGTACTTTGTTGGCTCAGTAATTTTCTGAGCCATTGATCAACTGTTAATCTGTTTCCTTTAAGACAAAATAATGTTATAGACCACATCTTCGATCTTAGTATGCTACATCTTATTGTTAATTAGTTTATATCAGAAGAAAAACTTTGTGAGTGTATCAGTGCATTAACTCCTTGGACATTGATGTACTGTTCTATTAGTGTCCATCTGTTCTAGAGGGTAAGAGGAACAAAATGAGGTATGTTCAAATTCTTATTGTAAGACATCTTCGGAAACTACAAAGCTGCAAGCACTGTAATTTTCTGATGTAAATGTTTTCCTCCTCATCTGACTAGTTTATTTCTGTTACAGATCATTTTGTTCCAAGCAATTCATTTCCTGAGGTGAGTTGGGATTGCTTTTCATTCAGATTTCACTTGCTGATATGCTTCTCAGTTTTGAAGCCCACTACATGCTCCTAGTTTGATGTCAAAGCTTTTGTACTTTTTTCAGGAAAGGAACTCCATTGAGTCAACAAGCAAAGCAAGTGCTTCAGATGGCAAGCCTTCAATTTCAGGTCCAATAACTCCATTGGCATTCAAATCAGATCCTTCATCCTCTAGAAGTCGCTCTCTATCCTCAGACCCAACTTCAAGGAAAGCACATTGTTCGCCAGGATACCAACTCTCTAGGCAGGTCTCTGATAGCAGGATTCCATCTCTCAAGTCCACGAATGAGAATAGCTCTCCTGAAGAAAGGCAGTCCTCTGTGCTCTCTATCTGCAGCAATGACTTGTTCACAGGAGGTTCTCATGGTGGGTCTTCTGATGGTTGGTCCATGCGTACATTCTCTGAGCTGGTGGCTTCTTCTCAGCGTGAGAGATGGTCAATCGACAGTGAAAACCTTAGCTCCAGCAACAGCAAAATAGCAAGATCAAACTCTCAACAGACAACATCTCTCTCTCCTGATCGGCATACATGCATGGTATGCTCAAAGCAATTAAAGGAGAGATCTCCATGGAGTACTCAGAAAATAATGTCTACCAATGAGCTATCTGTTGTTGCAGTTCTGGTTTGTGGGCATGTTTATCATATTGATTGCTTGGAAAACATGACACCTGAAGCTGAAAGATATGATCCACCCTGTCCTGTCTGCACCCATGGAGAGAAATCTATTGCAAAGCTGTTGGGAAAAGCCGAGTTGAAGGGAAGGAACAAGTTCTCCAGGACTGCAACGGCTGATGTTGCTGTGGACAGCGATTCTCTCTCTGAGAACCAGAAAAGGAGTGGGAAAAGCCTAAGAATAGGAGCCATTTCTAGCATGAAGAGCTCATTTGGTAGGCCTTTCTTGAGGCGCCACTTCTCTATTGGGTCACGACTGACACATTCGGGATCAGATAATGAGTCCACAAGGAAGAAGGGATTCTGGGCAAGGTACCTGAAGGATTGAACTAGCCCTTTCTCTCCTATATGAAGGTAAAGAGGTGAGCAGCTGCTCTGATTCTTGTTTGTTGCTTAGATTCAGTGTACACATTACTGGATAAGTAGTTTCTCTTTACCCTCATGCACTTAAATAACAAAGCATTTTCTTTGCCTGCCACTGTTGTTTTGATGATACAGAGTACCTCTGTTATTTCTCCATGAAATGTAAAGCATCTGAATTGTTCCCGAGCAAGCATGTGTTTCTGTAGTGAAAACAAAGGATGATGGAGATAGCTGAACTATCGAGCTTCCCCATGGCCTTACCATTCTGGAAACCCCAGAGCACTCGGCATGCTCTCGGATGCAGAATAAACTTCCCTTTTGAATGGATACTCATTGCACGTTTAGTCTATACTTAGATGGTTCACTTAACAGAAATGTAGCTGGTAAGCTTTGAGGTCTTGGATTTAAATCCTTTAATCCATGCAACTTTTTTCATTCTTCTTGCTGTATCTGTCGGTAAGCCCTGTAGATTAATTTTTATTATTTCTTCTGCACTTCTTTACTTTGGAAAAAATAGTATAAAAGCTACTGCAAATAGTCCGAAATTAATGTGCATGGAACCTATGTTGATGCAACTACGCCTGCAGAGATAGATTTTTTTTTTTTCCTTTCTTTGCTAGTTAGGAAATGAAGAAACCTGTGTTTTGTTTGCTGTACTGCGAGTTTCTTAAAGAGTAGTGGGCGCAAACATTCATTATTCATGCTCCTTCCAAGTTGAAGACATTCTTAGTTGTCACTTCATGCATCAAGTTAAAACTACTAAGGGTCCATGGCTTGCATGATGACCAACTGGACTTGCATATTTTTTGACATGCCTAGCTTTTACCGACAATACAATGTTTGCAATCTGGAAGCAAGTTGCTCATGGCCGGCTCATATGCGGTGGATGAAGTAGCCAGAAAGGGTTCTTTACTGGTTTAGTAAAATGGTCTCTTGTTACATACGTAGGGCTCAATTGTTGATTGTGTTGGATGAATGGTTGATGCCATCTTGCAGGTATCTATACCTGCACTGTCAGCGCACCATCTTGTACTCGCTAGTTCTGGTGCCTTGATCTTTTTCATGGAAACCTGTGATTTTATGATCTACGGATCCACTGCTCGCAGGATTCCTTGCGTTAAGTCTGTAAGCTGGTGAAGCAACATCTTTCATCGGGCGAAATTTCCATCCTAAAACTCTATCCAGGAAGCAGGCTCATTTATAACTTATATTTGATCTTGAAAATGTCTATCCCATGATAATGGTGGACTTAGAACTGGGGGAGCTGGCGAAACTGCCAGCCGCGTTTTGTATTTCTGAGTGTTGGAATGCTTCCAATTTGCAGGGTGTCTACCATAGTTTTCGTAATCCAATCAATTTAGCTAGTACAGATGCCATTTGATGTAGGGTTAATTTAAGCAGTTGAGCACGGACACCGTTAAATTTGCATCATCAGGTGATTGTCTCCTCGGACCATAATTCCAGGATATGCTTGATTTGAAAAACAAACTTGTAAATAGAAGTTGCTTTGGGGAACTAGTTATTCTACTTGGCTTGTTTCATCCGTCTGCGTGATCGTCTATTTGCCTTGGAAGTCTTCAGGCCAATGATGACACACACACACACCACACACACAAAAAAAAGAGGTTGGGCGGTGGGTGTGGTGGGGTGGTTGGTGTTGCGGTGGGGACTATAATTGGACTGGAGTTAGGTCTAGCTATGCAGTACATGTGTCGGTTTTAATGGTTTGAGACTATTCATTTGATTACATCAGGTTAAGTATATAGTATGTAGAACTCACCATTCTCATGTGCTACAAGCATGCTTCCAGGCATATAAAAGCCGAGGGATATTTGTGTCATAGCTGATCTTCTATGCCACTTGATTCAATCATGTGATTTATGCTGCTGAAAGCAATATTTGATGGATAATAGTGATAGCATCATTATTGCATCATCTATTTTTTTGGTGTTGGGGGAATATTCTGTGGATGGTTGTGATACCATAACATGCAAGGATGTACTGATATGTCATTTAGATAGACATTTGGTTCGTAATGCTCTACTAATGAAAATAAATTTATTAAATAAGTTACTAAGGTGAAAAAGTGAATAGGAACGGAGAACAGAAAAAGATCGTATACTTCCTAGAGTAGAGCCAGGGGATGAGAACATGAAGAGACTTCTATAGGCGTAGAGCCAAAGAATGAGAACATCCAGGGACTTCCTATATAATGATCGGAAATCCATTAAAGTTTGATTGGATGCCCAATAAGGAAATCTTGGAATTATAAATCTTTCATCGAGAACAAGATATCGGTGGGAGAAGCAAAATTGTTTCATTGTAGTTATAGTTGCAAGAAAGTGAAACAAAAAAGATTATGGGATTGTGTTTGAAAAAAGATTATCTCACATTGAACTCTTTGATCGCATTTATTCTTTTTACTTGTGGTAGAAATTATTCATGGATAATCTATCCTAGACATCCAGACAGGACCGGAGGGTCTGTCTGAATATTTAAATAACTTGTTGGACAAATATAATTTAGAGTGATCATGTGAGATACTTCCACCGAAACAAGAAACTCTCCCATTCTCCAATGGTCATAAAAATAGGATTTTCAAATCCGTGACTTGCGTCTTTTCGAATGTTGGAGAAAAATTCTTCTCTCCACTCTTCTCTTTCCACATCTTATGGCTTTTCTTCCATCATCTGTCCAATACGACCAAATTTCAAGAATTACATATATGAACATTCAAACATGGCTTAATATGTAGTAAATGCTTCAAAGCATGTGATAGTGAGGAAATAAAATTAAAGTATATACGAAATGAAAAGAAACAGCCCCACGCCACCCCCGTCTCCCCACAAAAAAAAAAAAAAATGAAGACAAAGAAAAAAAAAAAGAAAAGAAGGCGGAAGCATTCGGGGACTAAAGATTTCGTAGGATGATCACGTGAGGTTAACAATGAAGAAAACTCTAATAATGGTTGAATAGATAGAACTGGAATTAGGTCAAATATATAAGTGAAATTTGACTGGTCATATGTCCATCAGTTATTTTCCTGGATCAACAAACTTATGTTGTATGGTAGGTAGTGTTGAATTAGCTATACAATGCAGTCATACATAAACTACATTACTCGATTTAAACTGTGGTGGATGCTCCATGATCCAAGTTATATTTCCTTTAATTGGTTATATTTCATATTTTAATTGGTCTAGAAACCATTCTGCTGTAGTAGATTCCCGGCTCTGGCTGGAGTTGCTAGAGCGAGACGAAGCCCAACAAAGATAATGGTGATCAGACCTGTAAAATAAGTCCCTGATCAGGGGTGGTTTTGATGGAGACCCATCGATGCTGAGCTTAAAAATCTAGAACAGATGTGAGGAAGTGCATGAGAGAAGTTTTGCATACCTTGAGAGTCTCCTGTTGTCTTTATTTATAGAAGTGAGAGCTGTGGGAGAGAGTAATTGAAGACTGCTCCAACTCCTTTGGATGCACCATCCCAAGATCTTTGTCCTGATTTCTTAGTACGGAGTGGTTGCAGCTACCTTATTTGATCGATAGCTAGCTGTTTTTAGTGGTGGCATGATTTGACAGGATTGGATTAGGGTTTCTTGTCAAATTTTTCGAATATGATGATCAAAGTAGAGGTCGGAACGAAAGGAGATTAGAGAGAGCGTGGCTCCGCCGCTCACCATGTGTGCTATTGAAGATGAGGATCGATGGTAGACACCAGGATTGGAGCCAATGTGAGGGTCAGAACTTGAAATTTAGATTGGTGTCCGATGTCTGGAAACCATTGGTAATGATGGTAGTGATTAAGATATAGGTCGGCAACCTGATGCTCCTGAAAATGGGGTCGGACACCGATGCTGGGGTCGATAACTCAAGAGTGAATTTATGGCTTTTGAAAATGCTAATGATAAGGTCGGAACCCTATGTATAGGTCGGCGGCCAATGTGTAGGTTGGTGGATGATGTGTAGATCAATCATGATTACAGTCTACCCATGTCTTTGGGTTGGGCATTAGGATTTTACTTATAATATATGCACTCTACTCCCAAGTTCGAACTAGGGTTGGGCGTATCAATCAAATCGTGTCCGCTGAAGATATGTGTCGCACCTTTGCTCTTTGGCCAAAGAGGCATATCTACAGCTTTCGAATCATCACATCAGAGAGTTGGTTAGGTCTACAAAGAGATGTCGGACGAAAAGGCATCAGGCTGTGGTTATTAAAAATTTGACTAGATTTGAGATGTCATGCGTGCCTTTAGAGATATGCTCATAAATGCACTTCCAGTAGAAATCATTTTAGTCGATTCGGTTTCATCACATGGCAGCCATCTAGCAGCTTGAGTCGAATCGATGCGAGATCAAGAGCCATTGAGAACTTTTATAAGTAGAAGTGCTTTCTTTGTTTTGTTCTTTTCCTTATTGTTTTCCTAGTCTTCTTCCTTGCCACAACAGTGCCCATCTATTAAAGAGCAAAGCTCCCTTAGCTATGTTCAGGCCATCTTCTTGGAGATCTTCTTCCAACTGTGCAGGTTGGTCCCTCAGAGCTTTTCCGCAATCACTTGCTTTCTTCGCTTTTCATTATATCTGTTCATATTTTTTCTTCATCTCTGCATGTCTTTTTTTAGCTCTCTTCTTTGGGTTTAGCATTGTCTATTAGCCTTAAAATGGATAGACTAGGAAAAGAAATAGTGGTGCGAGAGCCTTCTGACTCTCTCTCAGGAGGTGATCCTAGGGATTCTGGCATCGAGTCTAGAGCTTCACACCCCAAAAATATTGCTCGACACTAGACTTAGATGACCTTAGCATGCTTAGGGCCCAATTTGGCATCCCTCCTGAGTTTGATTTAGAGCTTCCAGGCCCAACTGGTAGGATCTACAATCTCCCTCCGGATCGGCTTGCTCTGTACGAGGAGTCATTCCGGGCTGGCCTTAGACCTTCTTTCCTCCTTTTGTAGTCAAACTTTTTCTATCTTTCGATATGGCCCTGGGTTCGGTGGTCCTGAACTCATGGCATTTTATAATTAGTTTTTTGGCTGCTTGCTTTCTAGTGGAGATCGAGCCATCTATCAACCTATTTCAATCCTTCTTGACCTTTAAGAGATACTCATATGATGATTGATGGTATGTTTCTCTCTAAAAGGGGATTTGTGCCTTGATTCAAGGTGCTCCTTCATCAGTTTATGGTTGGAAGGTGTACTTTCTTTATGTCTCATGATTGGTCGTAAGGAATTGGGGTTTTGCTAGCTGAGGCGACCTAAAGAGTCTGACCTTTGAGCTTTTGAGCTAAGGGATGAAGATAAATAATGTTTCAAAGCATTGTACAGGAGCAAAATTCTTTTACTGTTGGAGTTGCTATCGGAGCAGACTCTTTTCAATATCAGCCTTAGCCCAGTTGACCCCTGAGGTAAACATCAGATTGGCCGATCTGTTCTTTTTCCTCTTTTTTTCTCTCCTCTCTTTTTTGTTAAACTTGCTCTAGTTTGACATAAAAATGAAGTTTGAGAAAATCGAGGCGATGAAGAAGTTGGACCTGAAGAAGAGGAAGGCTTCTGGTTCGACCTTTGGTGTGGTTGTGTCGAAGAAGCTGCACCATCTTGCAACTACTTAGGCGAAGGAGCCTTCCAAGAAAGCCTTAGCCCAGTTGACCCCTGAGGTAAACATCAGATTGGCCGATCTGTTCTTTTTCCTCTTTTTTTCTCTCCTCTCTTTTTTGTTAAACTTGCTCTAGTTTGACATAAAAATGAAGTTTGAGAAAATCGAGGCGATGAAGAAGTTGGACCTGAAGAAGAGGAAGGCTTCTGGTTCGACCTTTGGTGTGGTTGTGTCGAAGAAGCTGCACCATCTTGCAACTACTTAGGCGAAGGAGCCTTCCAAGAAAGCCTTAGCCCAGTTGACCCCTGAGGTAAACATCAGATTGGCCGATCTGTTCTTTTTCCTCTTTTTTTCTCTCCTCTCTTTTTTGTTAAACTTGCTCTAGTTTGACATAAAAATGAAGTTTGAGAAAATCGAGGCGATGAAGAAGTTGGACCTGAAGAAGAGGAAGGCTTCTGGTTCGACCTTTGGTGTGGTTGTGTCGAAGAAGCTGCACCATCTTGCAACTACTTAGGTGAAGGAGCCTTCCAAGAAAGGTTCTCCTTTGCCTGTCGAGGTGGTCCAAGCCCCTTCAGTGCAAGGTTAGGCATCGGTAGTTCATCCATCACCTCTGACTTCGGGTGTTGCCCCCTAGGCCTCAGCACCTACCCCTCGAGCCAAAAGGGTCAGTTCAGCTCCTGCTCCTCCTCCCAGTCAAAGATTGAACACCTCTACAGTTTCTCCATCAAGCTCCGTTTTGCGAGACCACAGGGTGGCTCACGAGCTGCTGGAGAGTATCCACCTCCCAATGGATATCGATTAACTGAAGAACTAGGGCCTAGGCACCCAGCAGAGAGATGCTATCAACTTTTATACATACGGATAAGTTTTCTAATTTCCTCCTTTCTTTGTATTGTTAAAAGCTAACTTGATTGTTCTTGCAGCTCAGCCACTATATCATCCTATTTACCAATTCGATAGAGACAGCTAGGGTGGAGGCTGTTGAAGTGGGCAAAGAGGTCGAGACCCTCCGATCGAAGGTTGATAGGGTCGAAAAGGCTAAAGCCAAAATAAAGTACCTTAAGGAGGTGCTGGAGATGTGTTGATCTAAAGATTGATTTTGATGATGACAAAGAGTTTTGAGTATAATTTGTTAAGTTACTAATGTTATTTTTGATGATGTGTAGCTTCAAATTTTAAGTACTCATAAGTTTCAAATGTTTCTCATCAATTAAATGAAGGACCACCACTCAAGTAATTTACGAAGAAACTCTAGACTTGAGACACCTTAAAAGGAATGTTAATGAGGATTAAAATCAAGTTAAGAAGGTAAGTTGATTGCTATCTAGGAGGTCAAAAATAAACCTAACTCACTACTATATAGATAGAGTGAGTTGGGATCATATCCACGGGGATCAGTGGGCTAAGATGCAATTAACTAAGCAAAAGAGGAAGTTTGGATTCTTAAAAGTTGGTAATATTCTAATTGAAACTAAATAATTTAATTCAAAGATAAAATTGAGAGATTTAGATAATGAAAAAGATGTCTTCAAATTTTCAGACGATCACAAACATAGATTCTGATATTTGTTCTAATCTACGAAATTAAATTTATAATCAATTAGGAGTCTTATAAACCAATCTTAAGCATAGGCTATCTTACCGAGTATGAACCATATCCTGTTAAGATCATGGCCCATCCCACAAGTGTAGGCTATCAAATAATTAATTTATATAGATCCTAACAGGTAATATAAATATCATATCCTAGAATAAATTACTTTTATTGAGCATGGACCATATCTTGTCAAAATCATGATCCATCTCACCTACAGGTAACTTATTTAAGAATCAAGCATAAAAGAAAGTGAATAAAACTGGAAAGTATTTTATTAATTGTAGAGAATAGAAAATAAATCTATAAAATTTTGAAAGAATATCTATACTCCCCTACAGACCGTATCTTAGTCCAGCATGGCTCCTGGATACATCTTTTTGAAGATTTGGGACTCTATCACAGCACTTCCTCTTTCTGAAGCAATCTCCTTCTTCTCCACTCTTCCTTCTCTCTAAAATCCTAAAACAAAATTAAAATAATAATAAATTTTTTTTTGTTGCAGCCTACGATCTCTGCTGCTCTTTGTTCACCTCCCACTGTCCCCTCTTTCTGAATCCATAGTACCGCATTTTATAGGCTTAAATTCAACTGAAATCGAGTTAAAAATCGAAGTTTTAATTGTATTCAAATGCCTCAACCCATGCCCATCGTCGGATGATAATCAAATGGCCCGAAAATAGCTTAAAAATATCTCAGATCAAGTCAGAATCAATCCCAATCGTTGGATCTTTTTCTGGATTGGATCTCATTTGTCTGTTCGTGCAAATCAAGCCTCCAAAATTTTTCTCTCAATCGGCAAGCACCCTGACCGTCCGATCGCGCATTTGGAGCATTCTTAGCCATCTGATTGTATAATAGAGTGGGCCATTACCGCTTGACATGGGAAAGCATCTTTTTGGCCATCGGATCCAGTGTTTGATCGAGCACCAGCCATCCGATGGCGCACAGGAAGAAGCTGCCTGCTCGTGTGCTGCGATAAAGATCAGGGGACACTGTTCCCCTGGACCGTCTATAGATTGGTGCGGCGGGGTCTATGCACCGGCTGTGGACCAGCCCCTATTCTGGTAGACTGCCTGCTGGCACTTGTGGACTGTGGGTTCTCAAGGACCACCATAGACCGGGTGGCTTAATAGGCCAGTCGGCTGTTTTTTTTATTTATTTTTTATTTATTTCTTTTCTTTTGGCTTCAGGTCTTCATTTGGAATCCGAATTGAGTCTGATTTGTTTTAATTTTTTTTTGGATCTACAAATCGAGCTCTTTGCATTGACGATCATCTTTTCTGTAAAATATAAGTAAAAGTATCAGTTTTTAAGGAATAAAGGCCAACTAGGGTGTATTTTGATGCTTTTATTGGGATATTTATTATACTTATCACACCCTCCAACTTGAGCTTTGCTCGTCCTCAAGTAAAGAAAGAAATTAGTGCTAAGTACCATTTAGCTTAGAGTTTTGAGTTTCACCAGATAATTTAAAAAAAAAATTATTGATGTTTATAGAGCATGAGTGAGATATATCATTGGGATATTAGTACTAATCAATATAGAAGTTAAGCCAAGAATATTAAACTCTTTTTGAACTTTTTTTTCTAAATTCTCTTCCTATATTTATCTTTAAATCATCTACTTTTATATGGATAAATGTAGTATTACTTTCATCCTTTATTTATTGATTTTTTTTTAATATTTTTTTTTAACATTGTATCACTATTGAGTGTCTTAACTCTTTAAGCTTTCTATCTGACTTATGTAGTAAGTTTTTAGTCAATGACTTCCAAACCAGTTGATTTTAGGATATTAAATATAAAATATCTCTCAAACTTACTTAAATTAAATAGGCTATGAGTTAAGACTAGTTTTATAATAATACTTCTTTACCCTTCACACCTTTTGACGTGAAATTCAATGCTTGCTTAGGCAAAAAAGTCCGATTACTCAATGTAAAATTTTTATTTTTTTTTTTAATTTTTTATATAAAGAATCATATAGTTATCCTATACAAGTTCATAGGAAGTAAATTCTTCTTTGATATTGATAGAAAAAAATAAAAAATACTCAAGAAAAAAAAATATTATTGTTCTAAACTTAACTATTCATTGAGTTTTCTTAATACTTGATCCCTTGATATCTCACAAATTCTTTAATCTGTACATCAATTTTCTTCAAAAAATGCTTGGTTCGCTCAAATCTGTAATCTAATCAGGTACCTAAATGCTAAATACTAACTTATTTGAGGATTTTAAAAAACTTTTTTTATTAACCTCACCCCCCAACTTAATTTTTATTATCCTCAATGGAGTAAGAAAAAAAAAATAGAGACACGTAAATAAGATAAGGAGAGATGTCACCTGACTAAGTGTGCTCGTGTATTGCCAGATGCTTCCATAAGGAGTTGTCTGTTATTCCTAAAAAAATGAAAATCACTAAAGCAAAGGGTTAGAAAAAATAAAAGATTTTTGGGTTGCCTTTCAAAAAGTGCTAAGTTTAACGTCTTCAGTTAGACGCTATGATTCTCACCTATCCTATGTCAAATATTGGATTAACAAATTTCAATGATTTTGGATTGCCCATCTCAGGTATGTCCTTCAGTGTTTCAAAAGGATAGAACTAATTAGGAGGCCTTATCATCATAGCAATAAAACATCCATGGAATACTCTAAGATGATTAGCTTGAATCAAAAGAGTGTACTCGGCAAGCATGCTATACTAGGATCTAAAAACATCAAAGTTAAGAAAAGATAGTATTTGCTGGGTTGAGATCGGGGGTGATGGTTGAAAATTTTTTTCAATTATAGCCTGATCTACCCCAATTCTAGTCTCTGATATGCTATGTTTTGGCATACTCCCATTTTGGTCTATAGTCTGGCATTTTTTTCAAATTAACATCAACTCTGTCTCCATACATCATTTTAGTACTACAGATAGATTTTGAAGGCATTCCTTAAAAGTAGTGCCGAATACAGAAAAATCAATCATAAACATCTCAATATCATCATCCCTCATTTTAGAGATATCCCACCCGATAGTTTCTTTATGTGCTTTTAGAATACCTACAAATTGAGCTTTTTGATTAGGGATCATTAGAAGGGTGTCAGTGGGTGCATCAGAAAGTGGCTTCAATTTTAGAGCAGTTGATGGTTCTAACAAGAGAGCTATTGGTGGGCTAGGTGGTGGCTTATATTCTTCGATCTCAAGCAGAGTGGTTTTGGGATAGGGTGTATCTACTAGGTCATGTACTTCTATAATATACCCATCTTCATCAAAATCATCCATCCCAAAATGAACCTGATAGGGATCTAACGAATTCTGAGGAAGAATTATGGATGTAGTTTCCTCTATTGTGTCATTCAATTATGGTCTTTGAGAAGTCTCAATTAGTTTCATCATTTCATCAATTTGTTCTCTCTTCCCATTGAAAAGAATGGGTGATTCTAAGATACTTGGGAATGGGACCATAGGTAGATAAGGTGATGATGGAATTAGTTCGACCCATCATTCTGATTCTTTCTTATATGTTTCTACCTCAGTTAAATAGTCTGTATTGATCTTTTTGGTTATGCAGGATTGTTCTATGACTATTTTATTTTCGAGAGTCATCATCGATTGTTCAGAAAAGGTTATAGGGATATTAAAATTTCTAGCCATGTATTATCTCTCAGAGTCACTCTCGAGCTGACTAGACAACTTTCTTTGCTTCTCACTCATAGTCTTGGCTAACTGACTCAACTGTATCTCTAAACGAGTAGCGATTTGTATGAAGTTATTCAGTTAGTGTTGGTGTTAGCATTAGATTTGGCCAAAGCTTCTATGCTTTTTTCTAGAGAATTGAGTTCTACTGCTCGCTGAAATCTTTCTTCAAAAGTTGGTTTATAGTTAGTTGGAGAAAGTTAATATTGTGGGTAGGGCATATCACAATAAGGTGTATCTATGAATGTTGGTCCTTGTGTCATCGGGGTAACCACTGGTTGTGGTTTTCACAAAAAATTTGATTGAGCCCCCTAGTCTGAATCATAAGCATTGAAGTATGAGTTATTTTCTGATCTATAGGCCATATAGGTTTGATCTTGATGAATTTGCTCATATATCGGTATGTGGCAGGATATTCACTCACGAAGTGGGTGGGCTTGAATATATTGTGCAAACTTATTGTGCAGGAAGATAAAATGGATAGGGAGAGTGTCTAATAGATTCTAGACGATCTAATCTACAGGACAGCTCATCCCATCTACTGTTGAGATCTATCTTGGATTGTTCTAATTGTTTAGATATGCAATCAAGGGTTCTAGATTTGAGCAATCCTCTTCTGATTTAATTTTTTTTATTTAAAGATGAGAAAAGTGAGAAGAAGAAGAGAAGAGGAAGAAAGAGAGAAGTTCTAAAGAAGAGAACCCTAAAAAGTCCTAAATCTAGAGACGATAGAGAAGATTATTTTAATTAGATTTAAATTATGGATTAGCAATCAAGTTAGACAATCAATTCTAACTAAAGATTATTCTAGATCTAAATAGCTCCTAACTATCAAGATCATCTTCGAGCACTCTAGGTAAAAGACTAGCCACTCAACTGGTCAAGCAAGTATAAGGTTGGTGAGGATCTTCTGTTACTTTTCTTAGATACCAATTAAAATTGATTAGATAAGCGAACAAAAGTAATTAAATAACTACCTTTCTTCAGGATGTAGTCCTTGAACTACTTTTCTAGACATCAGTTAAACTGACTAACTCTAATCTGATCTAACTCTTAGGATCCCTTATCTTATTGAGCTCGAGAGTCCTTAGAGGCCAATATTTAATTGATTTTAAGTTAAGGACTTAAGTCAATGCAATATGTAGGGTGGTGATTTGTGAGCCAAGAAAGGGTGATGAAATCTTCACCTCATGTTGTTTAATTGGGCTAAGTATCTTTAAGATATTTTATGAATGTGCAATGCAAATACAAGAAAGATGTCCAATACAAGTTGAAGCTTTTAAGGTTTAATTAGTTTCTCTATTTTAGTTAAGAATTATGTGGTATCTTTATTTTTTTTATGTTATGTTATCTTTAGTAAGAAGAATAAAAGGTAGGTTTTAATTAAGTTAATTAGATTTGAGGAGATTTAGAAAATCTAACTAAAAGAAAAGTAAATTATGCTAAAATTAAAATACAACTAGGTAACCTATAATTAAAACAAGAAATCAAACTTATTTTCAAGACAGTAAATTATTCTAAGCTATGAAAAGCAATAAATCACTAAGAATAAAAAGCAATAATTTTTTTTTTGCTTAGTCAATACATCTGTGCCAATGATCTCTGACAGCAGTGTCAAAATTTTGATTACTGTCGTAGGTGATCAAAAATAAACCTAACTCACTACTATATAGATAGGATGAGTCGGGATCATATCTACGGAGATCAAAGGGCTGAGATGCAATTAACTAAGCAAAATAGAAAGTTTGAATTCTTAAAAATTGGTAATGTTCTAACTGAAACTAACTAATTTAATTCAAAGATGAAATTAAGAGATATAGATAATGAAAAAGATGTCTTCAGATTTTTAGATGATCATAAATATAAATTCTGATATTTATTCTAATCTAAGCAATTAAATTCATAATCAATTAGGAGTCTTACAAACTAATCTCAAGCATAAGCTATCTTATCGAGTATGAACTATATCCTGTCAAGATCATGGCTCATCCTACAAGTATAGGCTATCAAACAATTAATTTATATAGATCCTAACAGATTATGTAAATATCATATTCTAGAATAAATTACTTTTATTGAGCATAGACCTTATCCCGTCAAAATCATGATCCATCCCATCTATAGGTAATTTATTCAAGAATCAAGCATAAAAGAAAATGAATAAAACTTGAAAGCATTTTATTAACTACAGAGAATAGAAAATAAATACATAAAATTTTGAAAGGATATCTGTACCTCCCTACAGACTACATCTTAGTTAAACATAGCTCATGGATATATCTTCTTGAATATTTGGGACTCTGTTGTAGCACCTTCTCTTTTTGAAGTAATCTTCTTCTTTTTTACTCTCCCTTCTCTCTAAAATCTTAAAACAAAATTAAAAAAAATAAAAAAAAAATTATTGCAGCCTATGGCCTCTGCTGCTCTCTGTTCACCTCCCACTGCCCCCTCTTTCTGAATCCATAGTACCCCATTTTATAGGCTTAAATACAATTGAAATTGAGTTAAAATTAGAGTTTTAATTATATTCAAATGCCTCAACCCATGCCCACTATCGGATGATGATCAAACGGCCCGAAATGGCTTAAAAATATTCCAGATCAAGTCAGAATCAATCCCAGCAGTTGGATCTTTCTTTAAATTTGATCTCGTCTATTTGTTCATTCAAATCAAGCCTCTAGAATTTTTTTCTCAATTGATAACCACCTTGACCATCCGATCATGCATTTGGAGCGTTCTCAGCTGTCCGATCGTGCCATGGAGTGGGCCACCATGGCTTGACATGGAAAAGTATCTTTCTGACCATTGGATCTGGTGTTTGATCGAGCGCCAGCCATCTGATGGTGCACAGGAAGAAGCCGCCTGCTCGTGCACTACGATAAAGACCAGGGGACACTGTTCCCTTGGACCGCCCATAGACTCGATGCGGTGGGTCTATGCACCGGCTGTGGACCAACCCCCGTTCTGGTAGACCACTCGCTGGTGCTTGTGGATTGTGGGTGCTCGTGGACCACCGTAGATCAGGTAGCTTAATGGGCCAATCAGCTTTTTTTTTTTAATTTATTTTTTTTGGTTCGGGTCTTCATTTGGGGTTCAAATTGAGTCCAATTTACTCTATTTTTTTTTTTAAATCTACAAATCGAACTTTTTGCATTGACGATCATCTTTTCTGTAAAACATAAATAAAAGTATTAGTTCTTAAGAAATAAAGATCAAATAGGGTGTATTTTGATGTTTTTATTGGGATATTTATAATACTTATAACGAGTCTAGCCTAGAAATCAAACTGGAGAAGAAAGGCTGTCAAAGACCTCATGGCATGTTAGCTGAGTCAATCCAGTGGATATCTAAACCGACTTAGTCTCAGTGACAGAAAGTCATGTTTTGAAAAATAGAAGACTTAGTCTACCCAAAATCAAGTGAGTCATCCAAGATAGAGTCTTAGTCGACTCAGTTAGAAAATTAATCGATTCAATTTTAGAGAGTAACAAAAGATAGAAGACTAAATTTTTTGAGAATAGTAACTCAGTCGATTCAGAGAAAAGTTAGTCGATTAAGTCATTATAACGGCTAGTTTTCAATCTGCACAGTTTTACTTCCAACTTACTCTCAATGGCTAGATTTTTATTTTCAATGGCTAGAACACTAAATGCAGCCATACCAGATAACTTAAAGTGGTGGAAAACTTCAAGAATATAAAAAAAAATCCTTGGAGAAGAAAAAAAGAGCTTTTGGAGAGTTTATTGAGTATCCATTGAGAAAACCAAAGAAGTGAGTTGAAAAGAGGAGTTGTTTTCAGAGTTATCCTTTATCCTTCTACTATAAATCTTCCTCAAGCAAGTGAAAGCAAGAATGAATTAAAGTGAAAAAGTGATCAAGTCAAGAATCAAGGAGCCTCACCATCACTCATACATTCAAAAAGAAGTCAAGTGATCAACTATCATCATTTGGACTTCTTTCAATTCTTCAAAGAGTTTTATTTTTCTTAACTTAATCTTTTATATTCATTTTTGGGCTTATTGTATTTTAAATTTTTTTGGGAAGAAACTTGGATTGGTTCAAGCCTTGAGTTGGATAAAAAAGTTTGGATTGAGAAGCCTATTTGAAAACCAATTAGGGTTGATTATTAGTTCGAAGAAAAATAATCACTTGTAAGATTTTGATTGGTGATCCAAAGAAAATCAATTGGATTGATTGTGAGTCTAAAAAATAATCTTGTATAGTTTTGATTGATAAGCCAGAAAAAATCAATTGAATTTGATTGTGAGCTCAAAAAATAATCAGACTATAATTCCAGGCTCTAGTTATGAATTATAGTTAAATTTTCAAGTGATTTACTTAGAGAGTAGATGTAGGTGCTGAGTTTGTCACTGAACCACTATAAAAATTTATGTATTTATACTTGTACTTACTGCTATTATTTTTTACATCTTTTATCTTTCTATTACTCTTTACATTCAAGATTATATTGTTTATTGTATGCATATCATTTAGTTTAAATTATTTAAATCTGCATATTAGTCATTTAATTTTTGAAATATCTAATTCACCCTCCTTCTTGGGTAGCCATATCTGGACAACAATTGATATCAGAGTAGGTGCTCTGATTTTTTGATTTAAAATTTTTGAGTTAAAGATCTCATGGCTGATCCATTTGGTTCTTTGTTTCGTGAAGGACACTCAACCATTAGATCTCTTTTTTTTAATAGCATCAATTATACTTATTGAAAAGCTAGAATGAGAATTTTTATTCAAGTACAAGACTATGACATATGGAGTGTCATACTAAATGGTCCTCACACATCCACAATGATTGTCAACAATATGCGTGTGCCTAAATCTGAAAAAGATTGAAATGAGCTAGATAAGAAGCTAGCTCAATTAAATTTTAATGCTATAAATATTTTATATTATGCATTAGATTATAATAAATTTAATAGAATATCAATATGTTTATCTGTAAAAGAAATTTAGGATAAACTTGAAGTGATTCTTGAGGATACAAATCAAATCAAAAAATCTAAAATAAACATGTTGGTTCATAAATATGAGTTATTTAAAATGAAACCTCATGAGACAATAAGTGATATGTTTACAAGATTTACTGAAATTATAAATGGGTTAAAGAGTCTTGAAAAAGACTATTCTAACAGTGATCTTATATGCAAAATTCTTAGATCCTTACCAAAGACTTGAAAAGCAAAAGTAATAGCAATCCAAGAAGCCAAGGATCTCAATAAGCTTGCTTTGGAAGAGTTAATCGGATCGCTCATAACACATGAGCTCAATATGAACCAAAATATAGAGAAAGAAGAGATGAAAAAGAAAACCCTTGCACTCAAGTCATTGGTCATTGAAGAGAGCACAAGTGAATCTACGGAGGATTCGAAAGATAATAAAGAAATGATGGTGATTACAAAAAGGTTCATGAGATTCATGAGGAAGAAGAAAAATTTTGAACCTAGAAGAGAAAAAGAAGAAAAGAATCAACTTAGAAAATATAGAAAGGACTACCCCCTACTGAAAAAGAGCTCAAAGAAATTAAAAAGAAAAGTTATATTGGCTAATTGGAGTAATAGTAGGAGCTCAAATTCAAAAAAAGAGTCATCCTCAAGTGAAGAAGAGACAAACTTATGCTTGATGGCTCACAATGAAGAGGTAAGCTCAATTCAACTTAATGATTTTACTTTTGATAAATTACATGATGCATTCTTTGAATTATTTAATGATTTTAAAAGGCTATCTAAAAGGAACAAAGAGCTTAAGGAACAAAATCAAAATTTGAGTAAAGATAAAGGTAAATTAGAAGAAGATAAGAAAGAATTGCAAACCAAACAAGATGACTTAATTAAATAAAATAAAAGTCTACAAAAAGAAATAGACAGACTAAAATCTATAGGAGATGAAAAGAATGAATTACTAGTTAAACAAATAGATTTGTTAGAAAAGAATGAAACTTTGAAAAATGAAGTAAGCGAACTAAAATCAATTGCAGAAAAATTTTTCATTAGCTCATAAAATTTGCATATGTCAATGGATAAATAAAATATGACATCTAAAGCTAACTATAACTCCTTTGCAAAACTAAAGTTTTTAAAAATTTTAATTGATAAATATCATTTTGATAAAAAATTTATTATATGCTTTAAATATAACAAAACTAGACATAAATTATTTAATTATTGGGCTAATATATATAACAATAAAAGAATCAAGTAAATTTGGATTTCAAAAGAAACCATTGATACTAATCTCAAAGGATCCAAGTTAGCTTGGGTATCAAAATACACTTGATTTTTGTGAGTGCAAGTGTGTCTGACATCCCTCTAATCCAAAAGAGAATGGTACTTTAATTGTGGATGCTCAAGGCACAAAATGGAAGACGGAGAAGTTAAAACTCTTAGAGACAAGTTGGTCTCGATAAATTGATAATACTCCTATCATTCAATTAGAAAGTATACTAAAATATTGATATATGATTTGAATATTAGCCGATTGCATGTCAAATGATTCAATATTTTATCTTATTGATTTTGATGATGTTTGAGTATTATGATTGGTTATGATTGAAGATATATTAAATAAAATTGATTTATGAACTTTCATGATTAGAGTTTGAGAATAATTTGAAATAATGATATATTTATGTTTGATAAGCTAAATTTTTTGAAAAAATATTTTCAAACTCAATTGGTATCTTGAATTATAGTAAACACTTATAATGACAATAAGGGGGAAAAAATTTGGTAAATGGAGAAAATAAATTTGACATATCAAATTATATTAAAATCTTGTCATAATGTAATATTTTTCATAATGTGATATCAATTTGGATATGAGATACAAAATTCAATAAAGATAAGGATTAATTTTGTTGTATCAAAAGTAAGGAATGACACTAAGAAATTTTGACATATAGTAAGGGGGAGTAAATTTTGAATAAAAAAATTTTGAACTCAATTGATTATAATATTAAAGGGGAGCTTAATATTTTTGGATTGTTAAAGAAAAATTTATTTTGTTAATTTTATTGATTACCTCCTTTTAAGTTATTGTTTTTGATGCTGTCAAAAAGAGAGAGAGTTATTATTGAGTATATGCTTGAGCTTAACTAGAATAAAATATATTTTTATTGTTTAGTGGTTTCATACTTTATAAATGTATAATTTTTAGAAAGTCACTATATATTATTTTGCATATACTCAAAAATTTTATCATCATTAAAAAGAGGGAGATTGTTAACCCAAAGATTGATTTTGATGATGACAAAGAGTTTTGAGTATAATTTGTTAAGTTACTAATATTATTTTTAAGGATGTGTAGCTTTAAATTCTAAATGCTCATAAGTTTCAAGTGTTTCTCGTCAATTAAATGAAGGACCACCAGTCAAATAATTTATGAAAAAACTCTAGACTAGACACATCTTAAAAAGAATGTCAATGAGGATTAAAATCAAATTAAGAAGGCAAATTTAGCTTAAAAATTAAATTAAAAAAAAAACTGTCAATGACCTTATGGCATGCTAGTCGAGTCGACCCAGTGGATATCTGAGCCGATTTAGTTTCAGTGACAGAAAGTCATGTTTTGAAAAATAAGAGACTTAGTCGACTCAAAATCAGGTGAGTCGACCAAGATAAAATTTTATCGACTCAGTCAGAAAGTTAGTCGACTCAGTCTCAGAGGATAGCAAAAGACAGAAGATTAATTTTTTTGAAAATAGTAATTTAGTCGATTCAGAGAAAAGTTAATCGACTAAGTCACTGTAATGACTAGTTTTCAAATCTACACAACTTTGCTTTCAACTTGCTACCAAGGGCTAGATTTTTATTTTCAATGGCTAGAACACTAAATGCAGCCATACCAGATGACTTAAAGTGGTGGAAAACTTCAAGGATATAAATGAAAATCCTTGAAAAAAAAAGTACTTTTGGAGAGTTTATTAAGTATCCATTGAGAAAGTCAAAGAAGTAAGCTGAAAAGAGAAGAAGAGTTATTTTCAGAATAATCCTTATCCTTTCACTACAAATCATCCTCAAGAAAGTGAGAGCAAGAGTGAATTGAAGTGAGGAAGTGATCAAGTCAAGAATCAATGAGCCTCACCATCAATCAAGCATTTAACAAGAAATCAAGCAATCAACTATCATCATTCAGACTTTTTTCGATTTTTCAAAGAGTTTTGTTTTTCTTAACTTAATCTTTTGTATTCAATTTTGAGCTTATTGTATTTCAAGTTTTTTTGGAAAGAAACTTGGGTTGGTACAAGTCTTGAGTTAGATAAAAAGATTTTAATTGGTGAGCCTATTTGAAAATCAATCAGGATTGATTTTTAGCCCAGAGAAAAATAATCACTTATGAGATTTTGGTTGGTGATCTAGAAAAAACTAACTGGATTGATTGTGAATCCAAAAAATAATCTTATATGGTTCTAATTGGTGAGCCAGAAAAAATTAATTGAGTTTGATTGTGAGTCCAAAAAATAATCGGACTATAATTTTAGTTGTAAATTATAGTTGAATTTTTAAATAGTTTACTTAGAGAGTGGATGTAAGTGCTGAATTTTGCACCGAACCACTATAAAAATTTATGTATTTGTGCTTGTATTTACTTCTATTTACTTTTTACATATTTTATCTTTCTATTGCTCTTTACAATCAAGATTATATTATTTATTGCATGCACATCACTTAGTTTAAATTATTCAAATCTATATATTAGTCATTTAATTTTTGAATTATTCAATTCACTATCCCTCTTGGATAGCCATACCCGGGCAACAAGAAGATTGAAGCCACATAGGTGGTGACCGAAGTGGCAAAGATGGCAGTCAAGGTGGCAAAAGCGATGATCGAGGGAGCATAGAGGAAGGCCGAAACTGTATAGAAGAAAGCTGAGATGGAGCTTCTGGCTGAAAAGGTGGTGATCGAAGTGGCAAAGATGGCAGTCGAGGTGGCAAAAGCGGTAATTGAGGGAGCATAGAGGAAGGCCGAAGCTGCATAGAAGAAAGCTAAGATGAAGCTTCTAGTTGAATGAAGGGACATCAGGAGGCTAGTGAAAATCTTGTCGATGCCAGTCAGCCGGCAGTCTAAGTGTTTCAATCCTCCCCAGAGTTCTTTCAGGAGAAGATCAATTTTTTTGAAGAAGCATTCTTCCTGGGATAGGATGTGCTTCGAGAAAGAAATTGCCCACCTCCCTGATCTTGACTTATCCTTTTTGGATGAAAATGAGGTGAGTGAGGGCCAGTAGCTGGATAAGCCTATTGCCGAAGAGCAACCCAAGTTGAAGTTTAGTGCCGTCGAGGAAGCCCAGCCTCAATCAACAGTGGGAATCCCTATCGATGTCCCGAAAGCTCCTGAAATTGAGGTGGTCAATGCCTCCACTTAGGCTTCAGCTTTATAATTTTTTCTTTGTTTTTCTTGTTTCATGTAATAATTAACTTCTTATTTAATAAAAGAAGCTTTTTAACTCTGGAGTTTTCTTTTGATTTTTGGTCATGTGCTTGCTCTGTGTAGTCCAATCATCATGGTTGTATAATTGCTACCAAACCCCTTCCTCAGGTCATGGCTCTGCTTATTAGATCCTGTATCGATGCTCTTGAGAAAGAAGTTCATAAGACTAAGAAGGCCTCCAAGATGACTCGAAGGGCTTTGGAGAGAGAAAAGATGTGCACTGAGGCCTTCATGGAAATAAAGCACCTCAAAGAGAGTATCAGGCAGACAGATAAGTCATATTTTTTTGGAGAAGAGGTACTTGACTGAAGCCTATTCGAAATCGAACAATGCTATTGAGGAGGCTAGATGGGTTGCTGTTGGAAGAATCACCTGACTTTATAATGAACTTCGTATAGCTTAAGATAGGATTTCTGTCCTTGGACATTTGATTGATTTAGGACGTGGGGTGGTGCTGAAAAGGTAGTTCGACTTTGAAATGAGTACCACGTGGCATAAGAGCGAGCCACTTTATTGGACCATTAGGTTAGCAAGAAAAAGTCAACAGCAACATAACTTCGATTGCAACTGGTGGAGAGCAAGATGCGATCTATTTTGTAGAGGAAAAGAATAGGCGGACGGAGGTGAAGCTGGCCGTGGACTAGGTCGGGTACATCCATGGGGTACTGAAGTTGGCTCTGACAGCATACAAAATCAACTTCATGAAGTGTAGATCCTTAGACAAGCAACTATTCCTAGAGATTGATGCCGACCTCCTTTACATGGTATCTCCCGATGACTCAGAGCTCCCAAGGGTCATCGTCAGTGTGGTAGATGGGGATGATGAAGGGGCTTCTCAAATGAGGAGTGATCAAGCTTCTGAAGTTCATGTATATTTGTAACTCTATGTTTGTTTTGCCAATCTATCTTGTAAATTTTACTAACCTATAATCATCACAATCGGTTACTCTGACTTTTGAAGTTAATAAAAATTATTTTTGGAATCTGCTTGTTTTTCATTCCTATGGTTGAATTTTATGTTATCTTTTTGTATTCATCAGTCAATTTCATCGTCCCACATCGTTAGGGTAGTCGTCATTTGAGTTTTTGTTCCTTTAGATCGGGAGTGTTTTTGAGACCCAAAGGTTTTTCGCTAGAATCCAGACTCCTGAGGTCCAGTCTACCCCTTGGTTGTTGAGATTGTTAGATATTCTACAATGCTTTGGGGAACTTGTAGCCATATCCATCTTGGTGACAGAGTGTACCTCCTATGGCTACATTCGTCCTGGTGATGAAGTGCTCTATGTTCATCTTGGGGATGAAGTGCTCCTCTTGCAGAGATTATCGTTGTATACTCGTTTAGGTGATGAAATGCCTTTCTCATAGATATATTCATCAAGATGATGAAGCATCCAATAGTCATCGTAGCTATCTTTATTGAGATGATAAAGCATCCGATGGTCATCGTGGCTATATTTGTCAAGGTAACGAAGCACCCAATAGTCATCGTGGCTATCTTCGTCTAGGTAATGAAGCACCCAATAGTCATCGTGGCTATCTTCATCGAGATGATGAAGCACTCGATAGTCATCATGGCTATCTTCATTGAGGTGACATCTTGGTAGTCATCATTCATAGGGATACAAATGGATTGGGTTGGACTGGATCATGAGTGACCCCGATCCGATCTGGTTCTTTGATCGAATTTTGATATTGGGTCCAGACCTAACCCAATAGAAGATCGAATTAGATCGGATCCATGATCAAATTTGTTGACCCAACAGATCATTCAGATCGGATCGGGTCCATATATAATCCGGCTCTAATCCATAAAATATGGTTCGATTTGGGTCTGGACTAGGTCTGAGTTGGATTGTGGGTCAAATTAACTAATAGACATTAGCTATAGCTACTCAATTAATTTTCATGATTGGAGTTGAAGTTGATCTTACAAGTTTACCATCCTATGACACTCGTAACATAATGATTTTTAGAGTAGTCATCAATATGTGAAAATTACATCCTAGAAAACTGCCAAGATGTACGTTATGCACATATGGAAGCTGGTCGTGGGATACAACTAGAAGTGAAATATCCATTTTCTACTAATCCTCTAAATTTTTTAAATTGAAAAGATTGTGTAGGTTTGATGTGAAGGATTTCTTATAGAGGTAGAAAGAAAAAAAGATAATGTTTGTTAGAAACTTCATTAGCTTCAACCAATGGGTGCTACTCAATTGCGGAGTGGAAAGGAAAGAAGATAATATTATGCGGGTGGGCAGCCCACTGTAATTTGTGCCCAGTCCATACTAGCATATAATAGGTTTGGGTTATATAATGAGTTCGGATCAAATCGGATCATTGAGCATAAGATTTATATAAACCCAAAAATTCAGGTGGATCGAGTTGGATCGGGTCGGATCAAAATTCAATAAATCCAGATCCAACTTGGCAAATAGAATGGATCCAGTTTTAGAACCCGACCCATATCCATGGATCCTTTTAAATGGTTCGGGTTGGGTCGAGTCATGGGTCAACTCAATCCATTTGTAGCCTTAATCATTCAGATGATTTGGCAAGGGCCTTTGATTCTCTGTAAAATTTGTAGACAAAAAAGAAACTTTATCAAGAATATTTATTGATAGCACATTCATAAATTTTTGAAGTTCTAGGATCATTATAATGGAGTTTCATCCGACTACTTTAGGCTATAGGTTCCGAATCTGATGACCTTGTCTACTCAATAGGGGTCTTCCCAATTAGGAGACAGCTTTCTTTGTTCGCTTGGTTGGGATAATTTGGCAAGATGCAGAACCAGGTCATTGACTCTGAATTATTTGCCTTGGACACGGGAGTTGTAATATCATGCCATCATGTATTGGTATGCTACCATTCTTATTTGGATTTTTTCTTAAACCTCTTTGAGTAGATCTAGATTTGCTCGGAGCATCTCTGGATTATTTCGATCATTATAGCTATCAACTCATAATAAGGAAAGTTTAATCTCCATAGAGATGATTGCCTCTGTCCCAAAAGAGAGGCAGAAAGGGGTCTCTTCGGTGGGTATTCTTGGAGTGGTTCTATAAATCCAAAGTACATGGTGTAGTTTGTCTGCCCATGAACACTTGGCTCTATCCAATTTGGCCTTCAGACTTTGCGGGAGACTAGGACTGTGCAAATAATCAAAACTCAAAGAAACCCACCCAATCCGACCCAATAAACATCAATTTTAATCGATTGAAAGACATAAATTGGATGAATCGGATTGAGATTTATAAAAAATTGATTATTTATGGTCGGATTTGGTTCCTACACTTTTAACCCATATGAAATCAAATCCAACTGATATAATATTTTACAAACTCACTTTCATTTTAGGATGACATCATTTAGACTTCAATACTTTATTCTAAAAAAACCCCATCACCTATTTAGATTTATGAAAATATTAATATTAAATTATTGATGGAGGCACATCAATTTGAGATAATTCTAAAGTGAAAGCTTTGAGATGAAGTTGCTTTTGGATGAGTAAATCTTATTTTTTCTATTTTATTTTGTATAGATTCAAAAATAAGTTGAAAATTTATAACTTATAAGGTTTAGACTTTTTTTTGTATTAAATTGATAAAAAAAATAAGCTTAAGTGGGCCAATATTGGACTTAAAATTAATATTGGGTCAATATTGAAGTCCAAACTGACATAATATCTGAACCCACTACAAATCATTCACTTCGATTTCAAACAGTTTATACTTGATAAATGGTCGGCAGCATGTTGAATTTTCTTCAATCTGATTGGATTTGATCGGATGAAATTTTTCTCTCAATCCGACTGAACCCGACCCATGCTCAGCCCTACAGGAGAATTTGGTTGGTTACCTAGGCTTCTACTTTGATCTAAGGATGATCTACTGATGTAAGATGATGCGAGATGCCTAGGTCACAATAGAATTCGACAAATTGGGCACCACTGAACTGGTGACCATTATCCATGATTAGCACTCGTGGGAGATCGAAATGGCATATGATGAACTTCCATATGAAGTCCTTTATTTTGGCTTCGGTGATATGGGCCAGGAGCTCAACTTCTACCTACATGGTGAAGTAGTTGATGGCGACAAGCAAGAACATTCGTTGTCCAAATGCTTGAGTGAATTGGCCAAGAATATCCATCCCCCATTGTGCAAAGGGCTAGGGGGCATTGATTGGGATCAACGGTATGGTTGGTTGGCATTAAATGTTGGCATTCTGTTGGCATCGATCATACTATTTTATCAGATCAACTATATTTTATTGCATTGTAGGCCAATAGTATCCCTACCGAAGCACTTTATAAGTCAGTGACTTTCCTCCTAAATGGTTTCTATATATTCCTTCGTGCACTTCGCGCAAGGCATATTTAGCTTCGAATGGATGCAAACATTTGAGAAATAGCAAGAAAAAGAACCTCTTATATAGCTTGTCTTTATAAAGAATATAGCGGGAGGTCTGGTGCCTAAGTTTCTAAGCCTCCTTTGGATTTGGTGGTAATGTTCCATCTCGTAGGAAGTGGACAAAGAGGTCTATCTAGCTTGGTTCGCTATCAATTTGTAAGATTAGGGCAGGCTCTTCAATGCTGGGTTCTTTCATGACTTTGAAGAAGGATTCTCACGATAGGTCCCTTGGTACAAAAATTGCCAACTTGAATAGCATGTCAGCCATAGAGTTTTTCGACCCAGATACTTGTCAAATATCAAAATTGATGAATGCTAAGATTAGATCTTTTACCTTCTGTAGGTATCTCTTCATATTTTTTTTTCGAGCCTCATAATAGCTTTTCTTTTGTTTGACTACTAGTTAAGAATCACTGTAGATCTTTAACTCTTGCATGCTAAGTTCTTTAGAAATTTTTAGCTCGATGATGAGAACTTCATACTCGACCTCGTTGTTGGTAGTCGGGGACTCGAAGCGTAAAGCATATTCTGTTATAGTTTCCTCCAATCTAGTGAGGATTAGTCCTGCTCCCAACTTAGTGGAGTTCGATGAGCTGTTTACATGCACAACCCACTGCTCCTTGAGTCCTTTGACTTCTGATGGATCTTCTAGAATCGTATATTCTAGGATGAAGTCGGCCAATACCTATGCGTTGATAGAGAGATGGGGTCGAAACTTCACATCGAACTTTGTAAGCTCAATTGCCCACTTAGCCAACCAACCCGTTATATCCAGTTGATGCAAGATTGACTTGAGAGGTTGATTGGTCAAGAGTACTATGGTGTGCGTCTGAAAGTAGGGTCAGAGCTTTTGGACTGAGATGATAAGGGCATATATCAACTTCTCAAACCTCGTATACCTGGTTTCTGCATCATGAGAGATTTTGTTAATATAGTAAATTGGTCTTTGAGTTCTTTCTTCTTCACGCATGAGCATCGAGCTTATTACTATTGGAGAGACTGTCAGGTAGAGATACAGTTCCTCATCCAATTTTTATTTGGTGAGGAGTAGCAACAAGCTGAGATAATTTTTTAATTCTTCAAATGCCTGCTAGCACTCTTGTATCCACTTGAAGTCTTCTGGTTGTTTTAAGATCTTGAAGAAAGGGAGGCAGTGCTTTACTAATCTAGAGACAAATCGGTTGAGAGTGGCTACCTTCCTTATTAGGCACTGGACATCTTTTATATACCTCAAGGGATTCATTTCCTGTATGGTCTTGATCTTTTCTGGATTGGTCTCAATGCCTCTTCTAAGACCATAAAATCAAGAAACTTTCTCAGGGTGACTCCAAAGGCACACTTTGCTAGATTTAACTTCAATTGGTACTTTCGATGGGTGTTGAAAGTTTTTCTGAGATTGGTGAAATGGTCTCCGACTTCTGACTCTTCACTAGCATATCATCCATATACACCTCCATAATTTGATCAATCTACTCCTTGAAAATTTTATTTATCAGTCGCTGATAGATGGCACCTATATTTTTTCAGACCAAAGAGCATGACTCTATAATAGAAGAGACCTTAATCAGTAATAAAGGCAATTTTTTTCTTATCTTCAAGTGCCTTCCAGATTTGGTTGTAATTAGAAAATGAAAGTGAGGAGCTTATGGCTTGAGGTGGCATCCACTGGTTGATCGATTAGAGGTAGAACGTAGCTATCCTTTGGATAGGATTTGTTGAGATTAGTGTAGTCTATACAGATTCACCACTTTCATTTGCCTTCTTTACGAGGACCACATTTGCAAACCAATCCAGATAAATACCTCTCTGATAAAATTGGTATAGATCAACTCATCTACTTCTTTGGCAATAGCATTCTATCGCTTTGAGGCAAAGGTCTGTCTCTTCTATTTGATGGATCAGTGAAGGAGATCGGTGCTCCATCGATGCATCATCACTACTACAGAACAAACCTATGGCAATGCTTACCATGATAGCGGTTCAAAAATTGCTGCCATAGCAAGTATAGCAACGGTTATTCATAACCACTGCCATATGTCAGACATATGGCCATGGTTATAAGTAACCGCTGCTATAGACTACCTATGGCAGCAGTTAAAACTAACCACAGCCATAGTCCAGACCTATTGTAGCGATTACAAAATAATCGCTATAATAGGTTCTAGATATTGCAGTGGTTGACTAACCACAGCCATAGATTGGAGATATAGCAGCGGTTATAAATAATCGCTATCATAGGTTGGACCTATAGCAGCGGTTATATGTAACCGCTTCTATAGATTCAACATATGGCAGCGGTTATAGTAACTATTGTCATATCTCCGACCTATGGCAGTGGTTAGGTGTAACTACTGCTATAGGTCAAACAATTGCTATATGGGCAGTGATTAATAATAACCACTGCTATAACTGATTATAGCAGTGGTTTAGTGCAACCACTGCTATATAGGATGAATATAATTTTTTTTCATATTTTTTTTAAATATGATATAATTTTGAAATTTAAAATTTATTTTCATCATTTATTATCTAAATAATAATTGTTAGAGTGTGATCATAAAAGACCATTTCGATCTGATAGTCCTAGCTATGTCGATCAATAAAATTTAATTTTAAAAATTACGAACGGCCGCATGATGATCTGATAGATAGAGATCATCGATGGATTTGAAAATTTATAATGATAATCTCGATGATATTTGTAGCATACTGTCAAAATTTTACTTCAATCGGACATCATTATCATAGTCAATTTAGTATGAGATGATTTCGGCTGTTAAATAAAAAATGAGTGATAGAAAGATCAAATGGTATCTGATTATAAGATAATTTTTTAGATAAAAATCTTTACTACTACTTTAATTATTTATATAGTGGTGATCATAAAATCTAAACTGTATCTATATGAATGGTCTACGTTAAGTAAATTTTACAAAAGCACAAGAATAATTACTTAAGGACTTTAAGAATGAGTATCAAGAGACATATAATTTTAGATCATTTATATATGCATGGTTTGAATTTTATGATCACCACCGTATAAATAATTAAAATAGTGATAAAGATCATTTATCTAAAAAATTATCTCATAATCGGATGTCGTTTGATCTTTTGATCACTCATTTTTTATTTAACCGCCAAAATTATCTTGTGCTAAATTGACCATGATAATGATATTAGATTGAAGAAAAAATTTGATAGTATGCTACAAATATCATCAAGATTATCATTATAAATTTTCGAACCCATCGATGATCTTTATCTATCAGATCATTATACGGTCGTTCATGACCATCGAAATTAAATTTTATTGATCGACATAGTTAGGCTATCGGATCGAGATAGTTTTTTATGATGACACTCTAATGATAATTACTTAGATAATAAATAGTAAAGATAGACTTTAAAATTTAAAATTATACCATATTTAAAAAAAATATTAAATTTATATTCTACATATGGCAGCGGTTATTCATAACTCCTGCTGTAGGTCATGTATGGCAGCAGTTATGCATAACTGCAATCGTAGATCATGTATGGCAGCAGTTATATATAACCGCTATCGTAGGTCATGTATGGCAATGGTTATGCATAGCATATGGCAGCAGTTTTTAAAACCACTGCCATAGGTTTGGTCTTTTTCCCAATCCGCCCCCTTTTCTTCATTTTACACCAGCATTTTGATTTTCCTCCTCTCTCTTTTTCTCCCCTCTACCCAAGCCCTACCCTCTCTACTGCTGGCCTACCCTGCCATCGCCCCCTTTCTCTAGCACCACTATCGGCTCCCTCTTCCTCGATCTCCCTTGGCCTCACACCCTACCTCCCTCTTCCTCGACCTCCCTCGGCCCTGCCTTCCTTTTCCCCGACCTTCACTGGCCCTGCCTCCCTCAACCTCGGCCTTCACCAGCACTGCCTCCCTCTTCCCCTGGCCCTGCCTCCCTCATCCCTGACCTTCACCAGCCTCGCCTCCCTCTTCTCCCGACCCCGCCTACCTCGACCTCGGCCTTCCCCGGTCCTGCCTTCCTCTTCCCCGACCTCGCCTCCCTCTTCCCCCGACCCCACCTCCCAACTTTCCCCGACCCTGCCTCCCTCTTCTCCGACCCCGCCTCCCTCTTTTCTCAACCCCGGTCTTCCCCTGCCCCGCCTCCATCTTCCCTGGCCTCGCCTTTCTCTTCCCTCGACCCCACCATCGACCCCCTTTGGCCCCACGCCCCACCTCCCTCGACCCCGTGCCCCACCTCCCTTGACCCCGGCCACCTTTGGCCTCGGCCCCCTTTGGCCTTGCACCACACCCTACCGCTGCCCCTTCCTTTAGTGCCACTACCGGCGACTCTCGCAACCCTGTGCGACCCCCCTCTCCGTAGCTGCAGGTATGATTTTTATTTTTTATTTTTCATTTCATGTCATATTATTTTTATAATTATATTTATAATTATATTATAATAATATTTAATAGTAATTATGTCATAATAATTATGTTGTGATAACTATGCCATAATAATTTTAAAGAAAACCACCGTCGGTGGGTTTTGGGCCTTACCGATGGCGTGGCCCATGTTATCGAGTTTTGGGCCATTGGGTTCTAGGCCATGCCAGTGGGTTCTGGACCGTGCTGATGGGTTCTGGGCCAGATCAATGGGTTCTGAGCCATGCTAGTGGGTTTTGGGCCATGTCGGCAGGTTTCGGGTCGTTGTGTTCTAGGCTAGGCCGATGGATTTTGGGTCGGACCGACAGGTTTTGGGCGGTGCCGGTGGATTTTGGGCTGTGCCGACAGGTTCTAGGCCATTGGGTTTTGGGCTATGCTGGCGGGTTTGGAGACATTGAATTCTGGACCGTGTCGGTGGGTTCTGAGCTGTGCCACTTTATGAAAAGTATTTTTTTTTATAAATAGACTATGATGATTTTGGATGAAAAATGATTAATTCTTAGCATGATTTTTGTGATATTTCTCTCTTATTTTTTTCTTCTTCTATAAATATTTTAACAATTCCAAATGACAATGTGATCTTGGATGGCCTGCGTTTGTTTACCGAGCAATTGTTCACAGCCGATTTGGTTTACTTATCACGGATACCAAAAGTAACATTGCAATGCATGATTAAATAGTGAATCTGAACCTTCTTTTTACATATTATTTTTATAATTATATTTATAATTATGTCATAATAATATTTAATAATAATTATATCATAATAATATCTAAAGAAAATTACCATCGATGAGTTCTGAGCCTTAGCAGCGGCTGTAGGCTGTGTCGTTGGGTTTTGGGCCATCAAATTTTGAGCGGTGCCGATAGGTTCTGGGCTGTGCCGGTGGATTCTGAGCTGTCAGGTTCTGGATCGGACTGACGAGTTCTGACCATATCGGTGGATTTTGGGTTGTCCTAGTGGGTTCTTGGCCATCGGGTTCTGGATTGTGTTGGCAGGTTATGGGCCATTGGGTTCTGGGCCATGCCGATGGGTTTTGGGCCGTGTCATTTTATGAAAAGTTTTTTTTTTTTTTTATAAAGAGACTGTGATGATTTCAAACAAAAAATGGTTAATTCTTGACATAATTTTAGTGATATTTCTCTCTTGATTTTTATCTTCTTCTGTAAATATTTTAATAATTTTGAATGGCAAGGTGATCTTGGATGGCCTGTGGCTATTTAGTGGATAACCATTCGCAGCCAATTTAGTTTACTTGTAGTGGATATCGAAAGTAATGTTGCAATGCATATTTAAATAGTAAATTTGAGCCTCCCTTTTACTTTAGAATTAATGTAATTTTTGTTGTAGAATTTATTGCATAAAATTTTTTGGATTGCTATTTAATCCCTATTGCTTTTTCTTATTACATTGCATAATGATAGACCCGTAAATTGATTAGTGTATATAATCTATGACATTTGTATATTTATATATTTTTATATAGATGAGAGAATTATGTAAAATGATCAATTGATTGTCCAATTTAGATAGTTTAAAAATTATAAATAATTCTATAGATAATTACAGTAATCAAATGATATACTGAGAGTTCAAAAAAAATTTTGGATAGTATTTTTTTTTGTTCTTCCTATATGGGAGAACTAAAAGAAAATAATGTCGAAATTTATTTCAATTTTTATTGTATATCATTTGATTACTGTAATGAACTTATAAAATTACTGTAATTTCTGAATGGGATAGGATCTATCTTTACCTATTAGTTGATGATAATATTTTTTGTTCATAATGCATTGGTATCTGAAAATAATATTTAATATAAATAATATTTTTTATTTGGTTATGTAATGATCCCGTGGTTCTGTGCCGTGCTTGCAGGTTTTGGGCCATGTCGGCAGATTCTGAGCCATCGGGTTTTGGACTGTGCCGATGGGTTATAGGCCGTGCCACTTTGCGATGGGTTCTAGGCCATGCATAGAACCATAGACCCATCATTTGATTAATATACATATTCTATGACACTCTATATATTTATATATTTTTGTACGGATGGAAGAATTATGTATATTGATCAATTATTTATCTAATTTGGATAGTTTGAAAATTATAATTAATTTTATAGGTAATTATCTTGATGTTATTATGTTGTATCTCATTTCCACACATGATTTAATTGCAGTATCACTATTTTTATAATGGATAAGGGGTGGATGAAGTTGAGAAGACTCTCGTCAGAATATAAGGCTGGACTTCAAAATTTTTTTGATTTTGCTATAAAAAAATTCAGGGATCATAGACTTATCCAATGTCCTTGTAAAAAGTATATGGATGGGCCTTGACTATCTCATCAAGATGTAAATGATCACCTCACTATTTATGGCTTTAAGCTTGGTTATGAAATTTATTGGGATCAACATGATGAGTGTAGGCTGCAAGGAGCCAATCAACATGATGGAAGAGTGAAACAAATGGTTCATGATATCTTTTCATTTATGGACCATGATGACGGTGCATCTACATCCATGCCTGATCCTGTGGTTGGTAGAATGACAAATAGTGAGGATGTGGAGAAGGTCCACAAGTTGATGGAGGATGCTAATATTCTATTATATCTTGGGTGTGAAAAGATGGCGAAGCTTGAGTTCTTAATTCGATTATATCATGTGAAATGCTTCAATAGATTTAGTAATAATGGAGTGAGCTATATACTAGAGCTTTTGGGGGATATTCTTTTGGATAATGCACAAATCTCAAAGAATAATTATGAGGCATTGAAGATTATTGAACAGTTGAACTTTAATTACATTAAGATACATGCATGCCCTAATGATTGCATGCTCTATTAGGAGGGAGATGCCAATCGAAACGAGTGTACGAGGTGTGGTGTATCAAGATGGAAACAGAATAAAGATCGTATGTTGACTCGTGTACCTCAAAGTTGATGTGGCATTTTCTTTTGATACTAAGACTATAAAAGTTATTTATGTCAGTGAGGACATCGAAGAACTTGAGATGGCATGAAGAGAAGCGAATAAAAGATGATGCATTGAGGTATTCAGCCAATGGAGAGGCATGGCAGAAGTTTAATGAAATACATCCCGACTTTGCATAAGAGATATATAATGTGAGGTTGGGCTTGTCATGCGATGGTTTTAACCTATTCAAGCATATGAATACCAACCATAGTGTATGATCAATGTTTACTCATGTTTACAACCTTCCACCATTGATGTGTATGAAAAAATCCTTCACTTTCATGACAGTGCTCATCCTTGGACCGATGAAGATAGGGAATGACATTGATATCTATTTACAGCCTCTTATTGTCAAGTTGAAACAGTTGTAGAGTGTTCAAGGTGTTGCAACTTTTGATGCTTTGATGAATGAGTCATTCTCCATACGCACGGTGCTTATGTGGATAATAAACAACTTTCTAGCTTATACCTTAATGTCGGGTTGGACCACGAAAGGTGAGCTAGCATGCCCGATTTGTGAAAAAAATACTCGGACAAAAAGGTTGATATATCAGAGGAGCTTTAGCTTTATGGGGCATCGATGTTTTCTCCATCAAAACTATCCATACAGAAGGGATGCACGCTCTTTTGATAGCACTATTGAAGAAGGTGAGGCACCTAGCTGGATGTCTGGGAGTGAGGTGTTGAGAGAGTTGAATGGTCTCAATGTTGAATTTAAAAAAAATGATCCAATTGGTGATAAAAAGAGGAAGCATCGATCAAAAGCAGATGACACATATTTTAATTAGAGAAAAAAAGATATATTCTTTGACTTACCATATTGGGAGACAAACATATTATGCCACTGCTTAGATGTCATGCACATTGAAAAGAATATGTGCAAGCTCATATTGGTAATGATCTTGAACATCAAGGATAATATCAAGGATGACTTGAATTTTTGGTTTGACTTGAAAGAATGGGATATTAGGAGATCACTCCATTCGGAGCCGGTAGGGGGAGAACAGTGGAGGCTCCCTAGTGCATGCTTTGTTATGAATGCCTCTGAACGGTCCCCATTTCTTCATATGTTGGAGAACATAAAGGTTGTAGATGGGTACTCAAGCAACATATCAAAGCGTGTGAATAGTAAGGATGTCAAACTTGATGGATTGAAGACTCGTGATTATCATATGTTGATGCAAGAGTTGATCCCAATAGTTATATATCGTATATTGTAACAGTGATTATTGTCAAAAAATATGAGAATGACTGTTATTCATTTTTGTAACTTCTACAGAGATATTTGTACGAAGAGGTTACTTAAACAAGATGTGAAGAAAATGAAAGCAAGGATGGTGACTATATTATGTGATCTAGAGAAGATATTTCCTGAAGGGAAGAGAAACTGTTTCTCTTCGGAAGGCCCAGATTGCATCTAAATTTTTTTTATTCATCTACATGATTAAAGATTAAATCTTTATCTGAATAGCAATGGAACCAGAGATCAAATCTCAAATAATCTGATATAAACCTTCATGGAGGTCTGGATGTGCAGATCTTCTACTTTGCATGCACGTCAGATGCTGCAGGAAAGTAGAATAAACTCCAATCCAATCACCTTCGCAATCCAATCAAATGATTGAGGAGATATGTTGGTGTGACACCTCACACCAGTAGGTGGGATGCCCAAGAAGGATCCACACCCAAGGGAAGAGGGACGGCACCAAAAGGGAAGAGACCAAGGGAAGAAGAAGGCTCTTCTCTTCTCATGCCTTTCTCTCTCTTATTCTCTTCTCTCAATCTGATTTGTTTATTATGCATCCATAGGTAGAGATCCTCTCTATTTATAGATAATTTTCAGACCCAATAAGTATAGGAGTCTTAACTCAAATCTAATTTGAATCAGTCTAATACTCATGAAAGAAGGATTCCTACATGAGATAGAATTGCCATCACATATGACAATCAATTTGCTCCCACTCCTTCACCCACATGGGATACCCCAAACCAGCACCATTCTAGGTGTTGGTCAGCCCATATGAGAGAAAAATCTTAGTGCAAGTGTGAATTCTCATATCTCATTAAAATAGATTCGAATCGAATCCAATTCGAAGTTGATTCGAAATAATTTCGAAAGACTGTCAATCCCAAACTCTTTAAGACTTTTGTACCAAGTTTAACTTGAATTTTGGATCCAATTAAGCTTAATAAATTCAGATCTAATCTAGAATTAATTAGTATTTAAATCTAATCTTTCATATGCTCCATGGATCATAGATCGAAAACTGTTCATCTCTAGGATCGAACCAGAACCTCATGTGTAGTGCTAGCTAGACATAGTCAACTCTTCAATCCTATTTGACCCATAACTTAATTCTCAATTAAGTTAGCTTATATGTTCAATCAAGTCAAGTATTTTCAAATTAGATATATAAACATAGGTCAATTTCTTTCTACTTTATCTGACTTGTGTGCATGACTCCATAGGTTCAAACACTGAGCCGATAGTACAGAAACCAATTTCTGCACTAATCGAAATATCATTTAGCAATGATTCTTGACATCCAGATAGGTTGAATTATTGTAAAAAAATATTTTAGAATCTATGCACATGGTTATCGCATAATTCATCTTTTTGACCCTGAATGCTTTAGGATGGTCTCAGGTTAACTGTCAACCGAGATTGCTTCATCCGCATTGTATGTTAACCTTTCAAATCCATCTCATGAATTATCCTGATCAAGGCTTTGCTAAATTAAAATACAGTGGTACATCAACTCTAATAATTTGGAGGGATCAATCCCATCTTGATCTACACACAGACTTCATAAGTACTTGACTGTACCCAATAGCCTTCCGTCACTATATTAGAAATTCAGATAGTTTGGCATCAAAGTACAGTGAGTTACTTGTAAGTCATTATGGTGATCTTAGGTCTGAAGGATACTTATACCCATGTGCTTCACGAGCAGCTCTTGACAATAGAATGTTTAACAGGTGAATCACTTGTTCTGTGATGATGTACTCGTACATCTCACCTGTATGTCATTCTAGTGTTACCATACTCCTTAGTTAAGAGGACAACCAACCCATATGGCACACAACGACCTCCATTCGATAAACGTCATCGTCCTATAATGACGTATCATTTGATCGCGAATATGTTTAAGAACTATATGATAAATTTTTTCTTTATCGTACACTAGCATAGTTCTAAGAACTTCATCATAGTATAAAAGTTTAAGAAAGATATTACTTTGTGATAAAAAATATCAGAATAATTTTTATTCAATAATTAATAATTTATATATAAGGATGAACTCAATCGTCATATGATTGATTTTAGGATATAATTCCTCACAACTTCCTCTTAGACTAAAGCCAATCAAGGTAGTATCTTATACCAATCTTTCATTTGAAATCATCGAACTCTTTGATCCTGAGAGCTTTAGTAAAGGGATCGGCTAAGTTCTCCTTTCCATCGATCTTCTAAAGCTTGGTGTCACCTCGATTCACGATCTCTCGCACCAGATGATGCGGTGCAGAACATGCTTGGTGCGATTGTGCGACTTAGGTTCTTTTGCCTAAGTTATGGCATCAGAGCTATCACAATACAGTAGGATAGGACCATCAATGGAAGGTGTAACTCCTAGCTCACTGATAAATTTTTGCAACCACACCGCCTTTTTTGCAGCATCCGATGTAGCAATGTATTCCGCTTCGCATATAGAATCGACCACAGTATGTTACTTGAAACTCTTCCAACAAATAGCTCTTCCATTTAGAGTAAATACGTAGCCCGACATACTTCTGCTGTCATCACAATCTGACTGAAAACTGAAATCAATATATCCCATAAGTTTCAGATCAGTGTCTCCATAGATAAGTCATTGATCTTTAGTATTTCTTAAATACTTAAGAATTAGTTTCACAATCTTCTAATGCTTTTCACCCAGATCAGACTGGTACCTACTCACTACCCCTAGTTAATAGGCCACATCCGGCCTCGTACATGTCATAGCATACATGATAGATCCCACTGTCAAAGCATATGGTATTATACTCATATGCTGTCTCTCCTCAGGAGTTATCGGATAATCTTTTTTGAAAAGAATAATTTTATGACCTATCGAAAGATAGCCTTTCTTAAAATTATCCATGTTGAACCGCTTCAATAAGATATCGATGTATGATGATTGAGATAATTCAAGCAACCTTCTAGATCTATCCTTATAGATCTTCATTCCTAGGATGTAGGATGCTTCTTTTAAGTCCTTCATGAAGAAATATGATGATAACCACAGCTTCACACTCTGCAAAGTTGAGATGTCATTTTTTAATAACAGTATGTCATCCACGTACAGCACAAAGAATATGACTACAAAATTGAAAGTTCACTTGTAGACGCAAGGCTCTTCTCCATTCCTAATGACGCCATATGTTTTGATCACCTTATCAAAATGCATATTCCAACTCTTAGATACCTGCTTAAGTCCATAAATAGACCTTTTTAGCTTGCACACTTTTGACTCATCTGTGGATGTGAATCCTTCAGGTTGTATCACATACACCTCTTCTTCCAGCTCTTCATTAAGGAAAGTGATTTTGACATCCATCTACTAGATCTTATAATCTAGGTGTGCAATGATAGCAAGCATAATCTGGATAGACTTGAGCATTACCACAGGAGAGAACATCTCGTCATAGTCTATACCATAACACTGACAATAACTCTTGACAACTAGATAGGCTTTATAAGTCTCTACCTTTCTATCTGCTTCTCTTTTCTTCTTAAAAATCTATTTACATCTTATGAGTTTTATCCCTTCAGATGAATTAACTAGTGTCCATACACTATTAATTTTTATGGACTCTATCTCAGATTTCATGACATCAAGCCATTTCTGAGAGTCAGACTTTTGCATGGCCTCCATATAGGTGATCAAATCCTCATCGTTCTCATCAAGTTTGATGGGGTCACCATTTCAGAACAGAAAATTATAGTATCTGTCTGATTGATACGGTACTCTACTAGATCTCCTCAATAGTGCCTCTACTGGCTCCGAATTTGATTCACCAATCAAATTCAATTCTGTGTATCGGTCCTTCTACCTAATGAACTTTATCAAGTTTAATTTTATAGGTATTAGCTCTTTCACCAAGGAACTCTTTTTTTAAAAAGACTGTCCAACTGCTGATGAACATCTTTTATTTTACAGCAAGATAAAAATAATACCCTTTAATTTTTTTTTGGGTATCCTACGAATAAGTATTTGTCAGACTTCGATCCAAGCTTATCTATCTTTAAATGCTCGATATAAGCTGGACACCCTCAGATCCCAAGATGTGAGAGCACCAGCTTACACCCAGTCCATATTTCATATAAAATTTTATCGACAGACTTGTTGGGCACCTTGTTCAAAATATAGCAGGTAATTTTTAGAGCATATCTCTAAAAGAAGATTGGCAGACTCACAAAGCCCATCATAGATTGGACCATGTCTAACAAGGTTCGATTCCTCCTCTCCGACATCCCATTATATTATGATATTTCAGGAGGAGTCTATTGTGAGAGAATCTCATTCTCTTCTAGATATATTAGAAATCTACTGGTGAGGTATTCACCTCCTCAGTCTGACTGAAGGGTCTTAATATTTTTTTTCAGTTTGTTTCTTTACTTTAGCACAGAATCGTTTAAAAATTTTAAATGATTCTGACTTATGCTTCATAAGATAGACATATCCAATCTCAATAGATCATCTGTAAACGTAATGAAGTAGAAGTATCCTCCTCTGGCACTTATGTTCATAGATCCACACACATCAGTATGTATTAGACTTAGGATATCGCTGGCTCTTTCACCTTTTTTCTTAAAAGGTGACTTAGTCATCTTACTAAGTAAACAGGATTCATAGGTAGGCAATGATTCACAATCATCTATCTCAAAGACATGTTCCTTGATCAACCTATCAATCCTCCTCTTGTTCACATGATCAAGTCTACAATGCCAAAGGTAGGATTCACTGACATTATCTAACTTAGGGTGTTTACTAGCTGTGTACATTATACTAACAGACCGTGATATTATGTATATGTCATGTTTTAATTATCACACATAATTATAGTATCATTTATAATGATATGTTATATTTTAAAAGGCCTACAGAGATGACATTCATCAAAAAAGAGAGACAATAATGATAATTATCTAACGTGATACTACTAGACTCGAAGATAAGCTGCCAAGTTCTCAAGGCCAGAACTGAAACAAAACTTCCATCTCCAACATTAAGGAACTGCTCGTCTTCTCGAAACTTTCTACTTACCTGTAGTTTCTACAATGAATTGCATATATTAATAGGACTTTCGATATCCAATACTCGGATAGTAGTATCACAAATAAAGAAATTATAAAGTGTTATCATATAAGTACCTTGCGACGCAACCATTTGCTTCTTTCTCTTGTTTTGAGGTCTGTTTGGGTCAAAGGTGGTTATATAAGCAGGATAATTCCTTTTCCAATGATCAAGCTTCTTGTAGAAGAAGCACTTTGCCTGGCTCTTATCAACTTTTGACGGTTTGCTCTACTTGAGATCGATGGCATGGGATTTTTGTATCTTTTTCTTTTTTTCTCTCCTAGAAGATCGATGCCCTGTAGATGAACCTCCCACTAAATTCACTGACTCCTTTTGGAGCTGGTGATCCTTCTCAAAAGTCTGCAATAATCCTAGCAAACCATGGTAGTTCACTGCAGATTTTGTCATTCTATAATGACTGAGAAAGGATAGGTAGGATTTCGATAGTGAATTGAGGATAGCATCTTGGCCTAATTGTTCATACAACAGAAAGCCAAATTTACTAAGGCATTCAATCTGCTCAATCATGTATAATACATGATCAGTGACTGAAGCCCTCTCTCGCAAATGGACATTGAATACTGTGTAAGAGGTTTTGTGTCTCTCCGCATCTTCAGAGATGCCGAAGGATTCATTCAACATTTGAATAATCTCTTTTGGCTGCGCATCCTCAAACTTATGACTAAGTTCGTCGTTCATAGATTCCCTCATCATGCAACGCACAGTCATGCGGTTATTTAGCCACTTTATGTAAGTGTCTCCTGCAGCACGAGGAGCATTGGCTATCAATTTTTCAGGTGCCTCATTCATAAGGACATATAAAATCCTCTCATGCTCTAAGATAATCTTCAACTTTCGATACCAGTTATTGAAGTTGGATCTGATGAGCTTGTCGCTATCCAACAGCATACTGACGGATAGTGTGTTGGCCATAATTGAAAGAAAAAAATATTAACCTATTAGTATATGAATTATTTTTTAATCTTGAAGATATGAATTTTAGTCTAAAGGTCCTTCCACTATTTTTATGAATTGGTAGCCTCTACCTCTAACTCAAGAAATTACTCTAATTTTTTAGTAGGTACTCGAATCTACACGGACTGCATTCAGATCTGAGTGTGGCTCGACCAACCTTAGTGTATCCATGGGTAAGTTCATAACTAATTATTTTTCCAAACAACTTCTAGCAATTAGGTTTTGCCCTAGGCATCCCTTCAGTAGGCGTGTGGCACCTTCACTGAAAATTCTAGTTAGGTCCAACCATTAACATGACATACCAAATGCATCCAACAAAAGGATGTCAAGGTCCGAGTGTGGCTTGGCCAACCTGAGCATTATTCTAAAGGTACATCATGATGGTATATAATAAATGATAATTTCAATACGTAATAGACACTAGGCATGTGGCACCTCCAATGCCTATTTGAAATATTGGACTCATTATCACGTATCTTAATGGGAGGCTATGACCAAGTTATCTCATAACTTTATCACTTTATGGATCTAATAATTTAGAAGATTTGATTTTATTGATCTGAGAATAAGAGAAGAAGTCGACCTGCAAGCTGTAAATCTCCCACTGACTTCCCAAGTCATGTAAAGGATTAGACACAAGCTGGTTTAAAGATACCTAAAGCAGTCACACTGATTCATCTTAATGGTATGGGTCTGCACGAATTGACTAGTGACCTAATCAAAATATAATCTACCATGTTGGTGAGGTAAGTGAGATCAGTGGGAGGCATGTGCCCTTAACGCACTGTAGACGCATCTAAATGAATAGCTCCAATTAAAAATCACTTGATCAAATCTGCCAAACTTACTTTAGATACCAACTGATTAATTAGTTTCGATTTGGCACACTAGAAGATTTGGACTGAACCATGGATCTATAATCATGATCCATTTATTAAAGTCAAATATATAGACTTGATCAAACTTCAACTATTGAGATTGACTTAGAAAAATACTGACCTAATCTAATTCAACATTTGATTAGATTTAATCAATTTCTGTATATGGTCCATATGTATTTTTAACCCTAGGTCTAACCCATTAGAAGGACCTGATTCATGCTAACCCTTTGCCCATCATTTTATATGATATCTTAATGATCTTCAATTCTCAAATTTAGATCATTCAAAACTTAATTCAAAATTAAGTATGTGAAATATGTATTTCAGTCTATAGAACTATTTTACAAAAATTTCAGACGAAGCATACCATATATTTTAATATATGAAAATAAATTTTTATAGTATGTTTAATAATTAAATATGTATAGGTATGATTTAAACTTCATACATATATCTCATGCATTATGACAACTTTTAAATCAATACAAATTACATCTTATATAACATGCAATTCAGATCTAAAATAATTTTATATCTAAATTTTATCCTATTGTAATGAATCATAAATCACTTTAGATCTAATCTAAATATATTTATAATCAAAATATTATATAAAAAATTATTCATTTTTTTTTTGTAAAATTGGATCACAATGACACCCTTACATGTGATAAGAGAACCCATTGAATAGGTAAAAGAGAGATTAATCTCTTTAATCTCCTATGACCGGATGGTCTGGTGATCTCATCAATCTGAGTACTAGACTACTAAGATCTAAAATCTAATTTCATATATAATTACATCAACATGCAATTATTGACAAAACTATTTTATGTCATGAACATATCCTTGATCTTATCAATAATATTCTTCATCTAATCTAATTAGATTTGATGCATTATATACATCATATCAGATCTGAAACATATCTTATACTGATTATAAAATATCAAGTTTAGATTTGATATGATGTAGAAAATTATTTAGATGTAAATATGAATACATAAGGAATAAATTTCTGATAAAATCTATTTTCATGCAGTACTAAATTTCGATAGAATTCAGATCTAAATATTCATCGAAATGGATCTAATTTAGATCTAAAATAAATCCTACTTCATAAAAAAAATAAAAATATTAAAATTTTATTAAAATAAATTTAAAATAAATTTTAATTCATATTGTTATTCCATCAAAAATTCATCAACAGAAGAATTCTGTTATAACAAACTTATAACAACCTCAATCAACCATTTATTAGGCACCTCCAATCCAATCAAAATTAGATCAAAAATTTTATATAAATAGATTTAAATTAGATTTAATATTTTATAAAAAATTTTAATTTTATCTTATGTAATTAATCCTAAAAAATTTAGTTATGCATGCATATATTTCAGACCTGCTCTGATATCAATTGAAGGAAAGGAAAACTGTTTCTCTTCGGAAGGCTCAGGCTGCATCTAAAAATTATTTTATTCATCTATATGATTAAGGATCAAATCTTTATCTGAATAGTAGTAGAACCAGAGATCAAATCTTAAATAATCTGATATAAACTTTCATGGAGGTTAGAATGTGCGATCCTTTACTTTGCATGCACGTTAGACGCCGCAGGAAAGCAGGATGAACTCCAATCCAATCGCCTTTGTGACCCAATCAAATAAGAAAGGAGATATGCTAGTGTGACACATCATACCAGTAGGTGGGATGCCCAAGAAGGATCCACACCCAAGGGAAGAGGGGTAGCACCAATAGGGAAGAGACGAAGGAAAGAAGAAGGCTCTTCTCTTCTCATGCCTCTCTCTCTCTTTCTCTCTTCTCTCAATCTGATTTGTTTACTATGCATCTATAGGTAGAGACTCTTTTTATTTATAGATGATTCTTATAACCTAATAAGTATAGGAGTCCTAACTCAAATCTGATTTGAATCAGTCCAATACTCATGAAAGAAGGATTCTTACATAAGGTAGAATTGCCATCACATATGACAATCAATTTGCACCCACTCCCTCACCCGCTTAGGATGCCCCAAACCAGCACCATTTCAAGTATTGGTTAGCCCACATGAGAGAAAAATCTCAGTGCAAGTAAAAATTTTCATATCTCATTAAAACGGATCTGATTCGAATTCAATTCGAAGCTGGTTCGAAATAATTTCGAAAGACTGTCAATTCTAAACTCTTTAAGACTTTTATACCAAATCTAATTTAAATTTTAGACCCAATTAAGCTTAATTAATTCAAATCTAATCTAAAATTAATTAATATTTAAAGCTAATCTTTCATATGCTCCATGGATCATAGATCAGAAACTGTTCATCTCCGAGACAAACCTGAACCTCATGTGTAGTGCTAGCTAGACATAGTCAACTCTTCAATCCTATTTGACCCATAACTTAATTCTTAATTAAGTTAGCTTATATATTCAATCAAGTCAAGTACTTTCAAATTGGATATATAAACATAGGTCAATTCTTTCCTACTTTGTCTGACTTGTGTGCGTGACTCCATAGGTTCAAATACTAAACAGGTAGCACAGGACCAATTCCTGCACTAATCGATATACCATCTAGCAATAATTTTTGATATCCAGATAGATCGAATTATCATAAAAGAATATTTCAGAACCCATATATATGGTTACTGTATAATTCATCATTTTGACCCTGAATACTTTAGGATAGTCTCAGGTTAACTGTCAATCGAGATTGCTTAATCTGCATTGTATTTCAACCTTCCAAATTCATCTCATAGATTATCCTGACCAAAGCTTTACTAAATTGAAATACAGTGATACATCAACTTCAATAATTCAGAGGGATCAATCTCATTTTGATCCACACACAGACTTCGTAAGTACTTGACTGTATCTAGTAGCCTTCCATCACTACATTAGAAATCCAAATAGCCCGGCACCAAAGCACAGTGAGTTGCTTGCAAGTCACTATGATGATCTCAGGTATAAAGGACACTTATATCCATGTGCTTCGCGAGCAGCTCTTGACAGCAGAACGCTCAGTAGGTAAGTCACTTGTTCAGTGACAATGTACTCCTACGCCTTACCTGTTTGCCATACCAGTGTCATCATACTTTTTGGTTAAGAGGACAATCAACCCATATGACACACAATGACCTTCACTCGATAAATGTCATTATCCTGTAATGTCGTATCATTTGGTTGTAAATATGTTTAAGAACTATACGATAAATCCTCTCTTTATCGTACACTAGCATAGTTCTAAGGACTTCATCACAGTATAAGAGTTCAAGAAAGATGTCACTTTATGATAAAAAATATCAGAATAATTTTTGTTCAATAATCAATAATTCATATATAAGAATAAACTCAATCGTCACATGATTGATTTTAGGATCCAATTTCTAATATTTTCACCATCATTTTTTACAGTTATGATGCATCTCACTATGCACCTTACAGAGAAAGTTGCGCTTGGAAACCCAGTATTCTGTCGATGGATGTATCCCATCGAGAGGAATATTCAAACACTAAAATCTTATATAAGAAATATGAATCATCTGGAGAGATCCATAGTAGAAAGTTATTTAGATCAAGAGTGTATGAATTTTTATACCATGTACTTAAACAAGCTTGAGACACATCGTAACTAACCAATTAGGAATCAAGATGATCAGTATGAGCCAATTGAGCCTATATTTGAGTCTATTCCATAGTCAGGTGGACTTTCCACTTCATACCGCCTCACTGATTTGAGTTTTGAGGAAAGAGACAAGACGTACCGCTACATGCTGTTCAATTATGATATCATTGAGTCATACATAAGGTGAATCACTCAGCCTTATTTATTTCTCATTATTTAGAAAAAAATATTCTATTACACTTAAATTTATTCTTTATACATGTAGCAAATACAAGGAGGTCATAAGAGTAAAATACGATGCTCTAAGTATGCAGAAAAAAAAATACATAGCAAAGAGTTTTCTGAGTGGTTCAAAGATCATATAAGCGAGTACATATTCCTGCCTTATACACCTTATTTGAACATATTTACAATTAGATGTCATCTTCTTAGGTGTGGAGATTACTGCTCGATAATGTGAGCTTTGAAGTACGTACTTTTTCAATGGGACCTAATCATACCGTACGTGAGTGCAAACAGCTCGTCATTAATGGCTACAGATTTAATATTCACAGTCGGTCTGTAAATATGGGAACACAAAATAGTGGCATGATATTAAGCACCACCACTAGGTGTTATGCTAGCTCGAGAGATTCACAGCCTCATTTGAAAGATCTGAACTATTATGGGGTTATGGGGAAGATAGTCATCTTGGACTACTATTCTAAAGGGAGGGTTGTATTGATGAAATGCGATTAGTTTGACATGTTGTCTCAGTCAAGGATGAAGACTGATGAGTACAGTTTTACTCTCGTCAACATACAATGCCATCTTCATACTGAAGAATCATATATATTTGCCTCCCAAGCTAGTCAAGTCTTCTACGTTAGGGATCCCTTGGAGCCTCAATGGGGTGTTGTTGTGAGAATGGTGCCTGGGCATATCTTTGATGATACCGAGATTGATGACAATGTTGGACCATGCATACAAAGTATTTCTCTAAGATAAAACTTATCTGATGTTATCGAGATCTCAGATACATTTGTCAGGAGTGATGGTGATGTTCACATTGTAGATGCCACTTGGTGATGAGTTCAACATCTTGGTATAAATGTTAGTATTTATTTATTGATGCTCTGCTAATATTATTGTTCAACAACATGTTATATTGGTTAATATTCATTAACGTTATAGGTTACAATGGTATCGAAATGCCATCTAGCTTTCACCCCTACCCCTCGATGGGCTACGTGGAGCTCTGCATCTGAGTCACTATCAGAGCATACTCCATCCACCTCCACATCGGCTTCGACTTCACAGACACCACCAGTATCTACACCTCCATTGGTAGCCACATCTCCGACACATACTCCACCCATCGATGAGGCTCCACCAGCATCTACGTTGCACGATCCTAATGAGAGTAGGTTTTTATTATGTCAATTATTTATTTATTTATTTTTTGTATAGTTATTATACACTCTTATATATTCATAATGTATTTTCATTGCAGGTGCATCATCTAGTAGGATATTTTGTGGTCCTACATGCATGCCGCATGTGCGGAACTGCCAACATCAGGTCATGATAGAGTACGATCAAGAGGGGAGGCCAGTAGGGGAGATCGCACGGGAGATGCATTTCTTTTTCAGAGTGCTTATGAGGCGGTTGGACATCATTCCCGTACTACCCATAGATTGGTAATTGATGGATGCTGGTGTCAAGGATCGAGTGTGAGAGAAGATTTGGATAAGTGTATCTTAATTATACATATGCATGTGATATGTTTATACTATGTTTGATTAGAATAATTTTGTAACTGACTTCTGATAACTTTGTACAGAGGAGGTATGATTTCTCAGATCATGAGAGGCTTAAGATGTCCGATTGTAAAAGATTGGGGAGTTGTACTAGAACTACAAGGTCAAGCTCCACAGAGGGTAGCTAGAGTACCGTAGGGACACTGAGAAGGAGCTTGTTCCTTGGATCCAGGACTGTCCCCTGAATCAGTGGGAGGGGATGGTCAAACATTGGAGGAGCCAGGAGTTTCAGATTTAATTTATAACTTATAAATTTTTTATTACACTAATAATTATATTTGATTTCAATTTATGTGATTAAATACTTTTTAGGCTGCCTTCTGTCAGAACCGGGAGAATCAGATTTCTCAGGAGTACAAACACACTCTCGACCAGTCTATCGCCAGTCGTGTGCATAGAGAGATAATAAATTCTAACCCTTAGTTTATATTAAATTATTATCATTTTTATATATTTTTAACAAGCTGATTAATTATTATAGCTGACAAGAGAGGGGGTGACGTCCATTCGTAGCGCCATCTTTCGATCCAGTGGTACGGACAAGAAGGGCAGGCCGATGAACATCGTGATCGAAAGAATTTTTGTAAGTAATAACTAGAGTATGATTAGTATAATTAGTATTATAGTATTTTTTATAAGATTTTATTTGAATTTGTAATTATAGGAGTAGTTAGACGTGCTTGCGAGTGAGGGCCCAGATACCTCTGGCTTCAATGACCATCTGTCTCAAGTCTTGAGACTTGAGCACTCTGCGAGGATTCGTTACAGATCCAGACATACAACGATGAGCTACTGATCTGAGGTGAGCATCTTCTCACACACTTTCAGGATCGTCAGCCAGGAGTAGCTTGACGAGGCCTTGGCACAGGCAGCTCTGGCTTAGGAGTGTGCATCTCAGGCTGAAGAGCACGCATCTCAACTACAGAGCATCATGTCCGCTATGGTAACACAACTCTCCACTCATCTTGCAGCTGATTTTTTGAGCATTCAAGATATGTTGGCCAGCATTTTAGCTCCAGCCCCTCCGGCTCCTACTCCAACCTCTCCAACTCCTGCTCTAGCTCCTACTCCAGCCCTAGCCCCTCTCAGTGATGATGAGATGCTTGGAAAGGAGGATTTAGATTTACCAGATTTTTGATATATTTTATTTTTTAAAAATATTATAATATAATTTGATCAGTAATAAAATTTGAGTATTTGAGACATATTCCTATAATATTATTGAGTTTTATGTGAAATTTTTAGTTCTTTCAAGTTTTAATTTGAGCAATTATCTATTGAACTGCGTTTATCAAGTAAAAAGACAAAAAAAGACAAATTTATTATTTTTACTGTCTAATAGCTTACAGTAGCAATTGTGCAACCACTACCGTATCTGTACCAACCGCTGCCATATATCTGTGCCAACCGCTATCATAATCTATGGCAGCGGTTCAATAGTAGCGGTTACAGTAGTGATTCTCTAACCGTTGCTAGAGGATCTATAGCAGTGGTTTAGAAATCGCTACTATAGATGCTATAACAACGGTTTACCAATCGTTGCGATAGATCCAATTTTAACAGTGATTTAATAACTACTTCTGTACCCTTGTGTGATAGTGGTTACTGTAATCGCTGCAACAACCGTTGCCAAAGATCGACGGTGAGATAGCGATAGTGGTAGCAGTTATGAAATCGTTACTATAGGCTATGGCAATAATTTTTTGGGCTATGACAGTGGTTTTGAACTGCTGTCGTAGCCTTGTCCTGTAGTAGTGCATGGCCTCCGGATCGATTCCTGACATGTTTGCGGCCGACCAAGCAAAAATATATACATTTTTCTATAAGAAGGATGTTAGTTGGCTTTGAGTTATCTCGTTTAGGTTCAACCCTCTCTGAACCATATGCTCATCATTTTCATCATTTAGGGAGATCATCATGAGGTCCTCCACTAGCTCCCCTCGTTCTTTGGTTAGCTCGTCATGAGTGTGTAGGAACCTTATCTAGGGTTTCAGGGTTAGATCTTGAAACTTTTTCAAGATCATACAGCGGAAGACTAAAATAAATCAAAATTTATTTTCTAAAATTAAAAAATCCCTAGATCTAAGATCCTATTACATGATTATTACATAGCATTAAATCAAAAATTAAAATATATAAATATAGCATGAACTACATGTTGATCATATCAACATGTTTCTATACTACATCTAATGTATGTATTAAACAATAGATCAGATCTATTACCTTGCAAGTTAGATATTCTAACCTTGTTGATCTGATCTTGAGGATGATGTTACAAGCCGCACACGCATCCGGCCTCTAGGAGTCATCCACACGAGCCCACGAATCTCGATCAAAAGTCCTGCTTCAGGAAATCAGCACAGTATGCTAGTACTGCGCTGATCCTTCTTTGATGGTTGATCAGGTGCCTCCTTCTTCTTGATTTGGACTCTTCCAAAGATGAAAAATAGAAGGAGGAGTTTCAGATCTGAGACGCTCTCAGGAAACTCAAGATGGAGGGAGGAAAGATATGAAAACAAAAATCCTAGAAGAAGACCCTCTTCTTCTTTACGTTTTTCTCTCTAGACACCCAAACTTGCATCTTTTATATATCCACGACCCAAAAATATTTCTCTCTGATTTTTGGATGGTACAAAGGTCTCTCAAATATCTGACTTCCTCTAAAATTTCATGAAGAAACTCATCTTATATAGAGAGATATGATAGAGTCCTTGTCTAGGTCAAACACCTAGTCAAGGCTTATCCAAACATGGCAAGTTAAGGGACGCCCAACTCTTGAGCACCTCCTTCATATTTTCATATATGGATCACTAGAAAAGGGTACACAATGTATACCCTAAAAGCCACAAAAATTTTAAAAAAAAATTGGATAAATTTGGTGCAAAATTGAAAGAGTTTTGGATTTCTAAAACTCTATCTCATAGAATTCGAAATCCAAACTTATTCCTTTTAGATTTGATCCAAACCACCTTCCATGTAAGAAAGAAGAGAGGAGACCTTTTGTGAACGTGGGAGAGATCTGGGAGAGGGCTTTTGTCGCACAAAATAAGTGGAGATTGGCGTTGAATAAGAGAGAGGGCGTGGAGAAGGATTATGTGGTGCAAGGTGGAATCCTAGTCTTACTAGGATTCTGTCTTATGACTTATTTTAATTTGGTTTTCCAAACCAAATCAAATCAAAATTAGATCAACCCAATTAAAATAAGTCTTAACCCAATTAAAAACTTAATTTAATCAGATTAAATTAGATTTAAATCTGATTTAATTTTCTAATCAAATTAGAAATTAGATTGACCCAAGTCCTAGTTGAACTAGGACTAGTTTTTTCTTGCACTTGGCTTATCCAATAAACTAATTGGACTTGATCCAATCAAGCTCAAACCAAATCTAATTAAATCATATTTAATTAGACTTAATCTCAGTCCATTGGCTTGATCAAATTAAGCCAATCAGCAATCGAATTGCTAATAGATCCTCCTTCAACACTTGCACTGGGTTAAATGTCAATCGTATTGATCATTTAACCCTAGAACGATTCTTAATCGTTGATCAACTATCTGATCGGATCATGAACTCTAATGTGTGTGACCTCATAGGTCTGAACCTAAGCCGGTAGCATAGGAACAAGTTCCTATACCAATCGAAGTGACCATCTAGCAATGGTACCCGACGATCGGATAGGTCGAATGTGTAGAACAACATCCTTAGAACCCATGCGGATATAGTTTTCATATAATTCATCCCCTTGACCAAAATGATCATAGGACACCCCAGAGTTCAACTGTCAACTCTGATCAGGTTGTCCACATTGTATTTCAAAATATCAAATCCATCTGATGGATTACCCTGGCCAAGGTTTTGCTAAATTGAAATACAGCGACTCATTCTTCTCCAACTCTTGGAGTGGTCAATCCCATCTCGATCACACTCTGACTTCGCAAGTACTTGACTGTGCCCAGAAGCCTTCTGTCCCTGAATTAGAAATTCAGTTAGTCCAGTACCAAAGTACAGTGAGTTGCTTGCAAGTCACTGAGGCGATCTCAAGTCTAAGGGATACTTATACCTATATCCCATCAGAGATATTCTTGACAGCTGAATGCTCTGAAGTTGGTCACGTTCAATGATGATGTACCCTTACATCTCACCTGTATGCCATACCAGTGTCTCCACACTCCTTGGTTAAGAGGACAACCAACCCATATGGCCTACAGCGACCTATGCTCGATAGAAGCTGTCGTCCTTATTGATAGCCTATCATTTGGTCGTGAACAGTTTTAAGGACTAATCGATAAATCCTCTCTTTATCGAATTTAAATAGTCCTAAGGACTTCATCATAACAATGGAGTTCATTAGAAGATGAAAGCTTATGATGAAAATGCCAAATATATTTTATTTATTAACAAATCAATTACAATACTTGGTTGCTCAACCGTCAACAGCTTGACAATTGGCTTTTTGGGACACATTTTTCAACAACTCCTACTTGTCCTAAAGCCACTCGACACAGTATCTAATACCCATCTTCGACTTGTGGTTGTCGAACTCCTTTATTGCTAGGGCTTTAGTGAAGGGGTCGGCTAGGTTCTCCTTTCCGTCGATCTTCTGTAGGTCGACGTCACCTCGATCCACGATCTCCCAGACCAGGTGGAAGCGGCGCAAGATGTGCTTCGTCCACTGATGTGCTTTGGGTTCCTTCTCCTGAGCTATGGCACCAGTGCTGTCGCAGTAGAGCAGGACCGGACCATCGAGGGAGGGTGCTACTCCGAGCTCGTTGATGAATTTTCTCAGCCACACAGCTTCCTTCGCGGCATCTGATGCTGCGATGTACTCTGCTTCACAAACAGAGTCTGCCACAGTATGCTGCTTGGAACTCTTCCAGCAGATGGCTCCACCATTCAGAGTAAAGATATAACCCGATACACTCCTACTGTCATCATGGTCAGATTGGAAGCTGGAGTCTGTGAACCCCACAAGTTTCAGATCTGACTCGCCATAAACCAACCATTGGTCCTTAGTATTTCTCAAATACTTAAGGATGGCTTTAACCACTTTCCAGTGGTTTTCTCCAGGATCAGATTGGTATCTACTCACTACTCCTAGTGAGTATGCCACATCTGATCTTGTACATGTCATGGCGTACATGATAGATCCCACGGCTGAAGCATATGGGACTCTACTCATACGCTCTCTCTTTTCAGGAGTTGTCGGACAATCCTTCTTAGAGAGAGAAATTCCTTGGCCTATCGGTAGATAGTCCTTCTTGGAATTCTCCATGCTGAACCTCTTCAGCACAGTGTCTATGTACATGGACTGGGATAACCCAAGCATCCTTTTAGATCTATCCCTATAGATCTTCATCCCTAGGATGTAGGATGCTTCACCCAAGTCCTTCATGGAGAACTGTGATGACAATCAAACTTTTATTCCCTGTAGTGCGGGGATATCATTTTTGATTAAGAAAATGTCATCCACGTACAAGATAAGGAATACCACAACTGGACCATTTGTCCATTTATAGATGCAGGGCTCTTCTCCATTCTTAATGAAGCCATACGTTTTGATCACCTTATCAAAATACATGTTCCAACTTCGAGAAGCTTGCTTCAATCCATAAATGGATCTCTGAAGCTTGCACACCTTGGACTCATCTGTGGATGTAAACCCCTCAGGTTGTATCATATACACCTCTTCGATCAGCTCTCCATTCAGGAAAGCTATCTTTACATCCATCTGCCAGATCTCATAATCTAGATGGGCAGCTATTGCAAGCATTATCCGAATAGATTTGAGCATTGCCACAGGAGAAAATATCTTGTCATAGTCAATACCATAACGTTGACGATACCCCTTGACTACCAGACGGGCTTTATAGGTCTCCACCTTTCTGTCTGCGCCCCTCTTCCTTTTGAAGACCCATTTACACCCAATGGGTTTAACCCCTTCAGGTGGGTCAACCAATGTCCATACATCGTTGACCTTCATGGACTCCATTTCGGATTTCATGGCTTCAAGCCATTTCTCGAAATCAGGTCTCTGCATTGCATCCATATAGGTGATCGGATCCTCATTATTCTCATCAAGTTCGATGGGATCACCATCTCGGACCAAGAAACTGTAGTATCTGTCCGGTTGATGCGGTACTCTACCAGATCGCCTTAATGGTGCAGGTACATTGGGCTCCAGATATGATCTAATCATATCAGACTCAGGTTCAGCTATTGGTGTCGGTCCTTCTACCTGTTGAACTTCATCAAGTTCAATCTTAGAGGCAACGATTCCTTCACCAAGGAACTCTTTTTCTAAAAAGATTGCCTTAAGGCTGACGAACACCTTTTGTTCATCAGCATGGTAGAAAAAATATCTTTTTGTCTCTTTGGGGTACCCTATGAATGAGCATTTATCAGACCTAGGTCCAAGTTTGTTTGTGACTAGTCGTTTGACATAGGCCGGGCACCCCCAGACCCTAAGGTGTGAAAGTGCTGGCTTACGTCCCGTCCATATCTCATATGGAGTCTTAATTACAGACTTACTTGGAACCCTATTTAACAGATAACAGGCCGATTCGAATGCATATCCCCAAAAGGATATCGGCAAGCTAGCAAAACCCATCATGGATCGGACCATGTCTAACAGAGTCTGATTCCTCCTTTCAGACACACCATTATGCTGTGGTGTTTCTAGAGGAGTCCATTGAGAGAGAATCCCATTCTCTCCTAGATATGTGAGAAACTCACTAGAAAGATATTCTCCTCCTCGATCAGATCGAAGAGTTTTAATACTCTTCCCAGTTTGTTTTTCTACTTCACTTCAGAATCGTTTGAACATTTCAAATGAATCTGACTTATGTTGCATCAGATAGACATATCCATATCGGGATAGGTCATCCGTGAAAGTTATGAAGTAGAAATATCCACCTCTAGCACTTGTGCTTATGGGCCCGCATACATCAGTATATATTAGGCCCAAGAGCTCAGTAGCTCTCTCACCTTTTCCAGTAAAAGGTGACTTGGTCATTTTACCAAGAAGACAGAACTCACGGTTGGAAGTAATTCACAATCACTGACTTCGAGGATTCCCTCTTGAGTCAACCTGTTTATTCTGTTCTTATTTATATGACCTAGCCTACAGTGCCATAAGTAGATACTATCTAATCTAGGGTGCTTGCCAGTAGAATAGACTCTTATCAGGCTTGATCTTTTTGGTCTGGCTCTGCACTGATGTCCCAGCCTGAACTTGCACCTTCTTCATTTTCTTCTTCTTGTTCTTCTTTCCTTTCTCAAAAGGGTCGAGAACCAGAAGATGAACCTCCCACTAAGTTCACCGACTCCTTGTGAAGTTAGTGATCCTTCTCAAAGTTCTGAAGCAACCCCAGTAACCCATGGTAGTTTACTTCAGACTTTGTCATTCTATAATGAGTGAGGAATGGGAGATAAGACTTAGGCAGCGAGTTCAGTTTTGCATCTTTCCCAAGCTGCTCATGCAAGGGAAAGCCGAGCTTGCTCAATCATTCCATCAGCTCGATCATGTACAATACATGATCAGTGACAGAGGCACCATCCCGTATTTGGCATTGAAGATGGCACAACTAGTCTTGTGCCTCTCTACGTCATCGGGTGTGCCAAAGGCATCCTCCAACACTTGAAGCATGTCCTTTGACGAGCCATCTCGAATCTACGACTGAACTCAACGCTCATGGCAGCCAGTATGATACAGCGCACCGTGGTCCGGTCACTGAGCCACTTCTGGTAAGTGTCTCTGACTGTTCCACGTGCATTGGCAGCTGGCTCCTCAGGTGCAGGATCCATTATCACATATAGGATCCATTCATGCTCCAGGACTATCTTCAACTTTCGATACCAGCTACCAAAGTTGGGTCCCACCAACTTATCATTGTCCAACAATGATCGGAGCGATAGGAAAGTGGCCATATTTGCACAAAGGAGAACCATAACCTAATTAGTAATTGATTCATTAAACCTAAAGATTTAGACTTTAATCAAAAGGTTTCTCCCACTATTTTATTCGAATTGGTAGCCTCTACCTCCAATTCGAAGAATTACCCTAATTCCTTAGTGGGTACTAGAATCCACTTAGACTGCACACAAGCCCAACTTTGGTTGGCCAACCCATATACATCTAAGGGTAGGTTCATAACCAATTGTTTCTCTAAACAATTTTTAGTAATTTTAATTTTGCCCCAGAAACCTAATCAGTAGGCTTTGGCCTCCACTGTAAGGATCCGGTTAGGTCCAACCATTAATATGATCATACTTGGTGTATCTAACCAACGAATGATTAAGCCCAACTTTGGTTGGCTCACCTAACCACCATTAGAGAGACACTTCCAAGTCATCATATGATGAGTGATAATTCCATTAGTCAACAAGCACCAGGCCTTTGGGCCTGCAATGATTATTGAGTTAATGGACTCATTATCAAACACCTTAATGGGAGGCTATGACTCAGTTATCTCCATAACTTTATCATTTTAAGGACCTAATAATTTTAGAGGATTTAAATAATTTAGAGGATGAGGTCAGATGAACCAGCTTATCATGATTCTCCCACTGGCTTCACCAAGTCAGCTTAAGGGAGACCATTAAAAAAGGCTGGTCTAGGAGCACCTAAATCAGTCACACTGATTTACCTAGCTGACATGGGTCAGCTCGAATAGTCAAGTGATCCGATTAAAACATAATTTCACCAAGAGGCCAGGTAAGTTCGATCAGTGGGAGGGTCTGCCAAAGCTTGCCTTAGACACCATCAGAAATGGCCAGATAAGCGGGCTCCCAATTAAAAACCACCGGTCTGGTTTACCTTAGACACCAACTGGTTTAATTAGTTTCGATTAGATCAACCTAATAGTTCATGCTAAACCGCTTAGCCAAGAATCAAGTCCATTTGGTGCTCGTTAAAGATATGGACTTGACCAACTACAACTATTGTAATTGATCTAGAGAATCCTTGACCTAATCTAAGACAACAATTGATTAGATTTAGTCAATTTTCTAATTAAGTCCATCTTTAATCTAACCATAGGTCTAACCCAATTAATGGACCTAATTTCCACTAACCCATTAACCCAATATGTTATGATTTGTGTCTTAGGTTCTTCAATTCACAATCCTAGAACCTAATCAAACAACTTCTTAATTCTTAATTAAGTTTTGGGTTGAGGGTTGGGTTCGGCTTTTCAAAAAATAATTTTTATATTTATAAAATAATTTTATAATATGATTCTACCAACCATATTGCATGTTTGATTCATAATCAAGATACAAGTGAAATAAACATGAAACTACTTTAGATCTAATCTAAACAGGTTCATGTAATTGAAACAATTTCAACTTTAAATAATTTTTTTGTACAAAAATTATTAACAAAGAGATTTTATTTCAGATTTAAATATCTTTTAAATCTAATAAATTATAAATTTAATCTAGATCATATCTAACAAATTTATGATTAAAGATAAATCTACACAAACTAGGACAATCTTTGCACTGTAAGGGGTAAACCTTACAGCAGGACAACCTTGCAGTTTGTGATTGATCTAAAATTTTAATTTCAGATTTAATAATCAGATTATAAATTAGATTTAATATAAAAAATAATCTAAGCATGTATAAATAATCATGTAATAAAGAACCTGGCTCTGATACCAATTGTAGGAACCTTATCTAGGGTTTCAGGGTTAGATCTTGAAACTTTTTCAAGATCATACAGCGAAAGACTAAAATAAATCAAAATTTATTTTCTAAAATTAAAAAATCCCTAGATCTAAAATCTTATTACATGATTATTACATAGTATTAAATTAAAAATTAAAATATATAAATATAGCATGAACTACATGTTGATCATATCAACATGTTTCTATACTACATCTAATGTATGTATTAAACAATAGATCAGATCTATTACCTTGCAAGTTAGACATTCTAACCTTGTTGATCTGGGCTTGAGGATGATGTTGCAAGCTACACATGCGTCCGGCCTCTAGGAGTCATCCACACGAGCTCACGAATCTCGATCAGAAGTCCTGCTTCAGAAAATCAGCACAGTATGCTAGTACTGCGCTGATCCTTCTTTGATGGTTGATCAGGTGCCTCCTTCTTCTTGATTTGGACTCTTTCAAAGATGAAAAGTAGAAGGAGGAGTTTCAGATCTGAGACGCTCTCAGGAAACTCAAGATGGAGGGAGGAAAGATATGAAAACAAAAACCCTAGAAGAAGACCCTCTTCTTCTTCACGTTTTTCTCTCTAGACACCCAAACTTGCATCTTTTATATCTCCATGACCCAAAGGTATTTCTCTCTAATTTTTGGATGACACAAAGGTCTCTCAAATATCTGACTTATCCTAAAATTTTATGAAGAAACTCATCTTATATAGAGAGATATGATAGAGTCCTTGTCTAGGTCAAACACCTAGTCAAGGCTTATCCAAACATGGCAAGTTAAGGGACGCCCAACTCTTGAGCACCTCCTTCATATTTTCATACATGGATCACCAGAAAATGGTGCACAATGTATACCCTAAAAGCCACGAAAATTCCAAAAAAAAATTGGATAAATTCGGTGCAAAATTGAAAGAGTTTTGGATATCTAAAACTCTATCTCATAGAATTCGAAATCCAAACTTATTCCTTTTAGATTTGATCCAAACCACCTTCCATGTAAGAAAGAAGAGAGGAGACCTTTTGTGAACGTGGGAGAGATCTGGGAGAGGGCTTTTGTTGCACAAAATAAGTGGAGATTGGCGTTGAATAAGAGAGAGGGTGTGGAGAAGGATTATGTGGCGCAAGGTGGAATCCTAGTCTTACTAGGATTCTGTCTTATGACTTGTTTTAATTTGGTTTTTCAAACCAAATCAAATCAAAATTAGATCAACCCAACTAAAATAGGTTTTAACCCAATTAAGAATCTAATTTAATCAGATTAAATTAGATTTAAATCTGATTTAATTTTCTAATCAAATTAAAAATTAGATTGACCCAAGTCCTAGTTGAATTAGAACTAATTTTTCCTTGCACTTGGCTTATCCAATAAACCAATTGAACTTGATCCAATCAAGCCCAAACCAAATCTAATTAAATCATATTTAATTAGACTTAATCTCAGCCCATTGGCTTAATCAAATTAAGTCAATCAGTAATCAAATTGCTAATAGATCCTCCTGCAATACTTGCACTGGGTTAAATGTCAATCGTATTGATCATTTAACCCTAGAACGATTCTTAATCATTGATCAACCATCTGATCGGATCATGAACTCTAATGTGTGTGACCTCATAGGTCCGAACCTAAGTCGGTAGCATAGGAACAAATTTCTATACCAATCGAAGTGACCATCTAGCAATGGTACCCGACGACCGGATAGGTCGAATGTGTAGAACAACATCCTTAGAACCCATGCGGATATAGTTTTCATATAATTCATCCCCTTGACCAAAATGATCATAGGACATCCCAGAGTTCAACTGTCAACTCTGATCAGGTTGTCCACATTGTATTTCAAAATATCAAATCCATCTGATGGATTATCCTGGCCAAGGTTTTGCTAAATTGAAATACAGCGACTCATTCTTCTCCAACTCTTGGAGTGGTCAATCCCATCTCGATCACACTCTGACTTCACAAGTACTTGACTGTGCCCAGAAGCCTTCCGTCCCTGAATTAGAAATTCAGTTAGTCCAGTACCAAAGCACAGTGAGTTGCTTGCAAGTCACTGAGGCGATCTCAAGTCTAAGGGATACTTATACCTATATCCCATCAGAGACATTCTCGACAGCAGAATGCTCTGGAGTTGGTCACATTCAATGATGATGTACCCTTACATCTCACCTGTATGTCATACCAATGTCTCCACACTCCTTGGTTAAGAGGACAACCAACCCATAGGGCCTACAGCGACCTATGCTCGATAGAAGCTGTCGTCCTTATTAACAGCCTATCATTTGGTCGTGAATAATTTTAAGGACTAATCGATAAATCTTCTCTTTATCGAATCTAAATAGTCCTAAGGACTTCATCATAACAACGGAGTTCATTAGAAGATGAAATCTTATGATGAAAATGCCAAATATATTTTATTTATTAATAAATCAATTACAATACTTGGTTGCTCAACCGTCAACAGCTTGACGATTGGCTTTTTGGGACACATTTCCCAACAGAGTGTCAAGCCTCTCAATAAAGAGGGTGGCATGTGACTTCAACTCTTAGAGGGTGATTGTATAGCAATGCCGAGCTAGTGCCTGATCTCCTCGAATCTCTCTGGTCCCATGCCTAGTGGGAAACTTCATCAGCAAATAATTGGTTGACACCACAGCCTTAAAGGCATTCAGTATTGGCCACCCCAAGATAGCATTGTATGTTGAGTATACTCTGACGACTAGGAAGTCAATGTTTGTTGTGGATTATCGAGTCTCTCATCCAGCTATAATCAACATAGTAATGATCCCTTCAACCAGTATTATATCTCCAATGAAACCTACAAGGGGGGAATCGAGCCTACCCAACCGATCTGAAGAAACACCCATTTTGGAGAATGCATCGTAAAATAAAATATCGATCAAGATTTTATTATCTATTAAGATGCAGCATACATCATAATTTATGATATTTAGAGATACAACTACCGTATCATTATGCAGGAACTGGACTCCCTCGATATCCTTCTTGAAGAAAGTGATTGCTTCCTTTAATTTGTCTTTTGGCAGATTCTTCGGACTCCATCCCAGTGTGCCCCCTAGTGATGGTGTTGATCATGCTAGTTGCAGATCAATTTTCCATTAGCTACTTCTGTCGAGGCTACTTCGGACATCGAGGCCACTTCGGACGTTGAGGCCCTCTTGGTGGTTCCATGGGGCTTCCCTTATAAGGTGGATGAAGTGATCCAGTTGATCCCATCGGATAAGCTCCTCAATTTTGTCTTGGAGCTGGATGCAATCCTCGGTGTCATAGTTATGGTCATGATGGTAGAGATAGTATCTCTTCCGCATGCAATTTTTCGACCAAGACTTCATTCTTTATGCTCGGGACAGCTCCTCCCTGATCTTCATGAGCACCTAAGTTTTGGGGGTATTTAAAGGAGTATAATTAGTAAACCTCCTTCGAGGATGGGGGCCAACATCTTGGTGACTAGTGATGCTGTCTCTGGGGGCTTCTAGATCATCGACCCCGAGGAGGGGTTTTAGATCTTCGATGCCAAGGTGGAGTTTTGGACCACTGCCAATCCCTTGGGGGATCCTCCCGGATCAAAGAGAGCTTGGGATTTTTCTTTTTTCTTTGGCCACAGGATTGATCGAAGTGCCATGCTTCTTGGAGGCCCCATCAGCTCGGGCACACTTTTCGGCCCAATTCGGTATCTTTGTGAAGTCCTTCGGATACTTCTCCAGTGAGTAAGGGAGAAAATTTCTCTAAAGTCTATCCTTAAAGGTGGTCATAACAACTGACTGGTTTAGGTCACGTACTCTAGGGCAGTCGTATTGAAGCAGTTTATGTAATCATGGAGGGGTTCTCCTTCCCTTTGCTTGATATTCACTAAGGAGTTGGATTGCCGATGCTGCCTTTTGCTAGTTATGAAGTGGGAGACAAATGATCGACTCATATAGTCGAACGAATGAATAGAGCCCAACTTCAGACCTAAGTAATAATCTCAAGCTGCCTTCTTGAAGATAGAAGGAAAGGCTCAGCATTGGATCCCATCGCTTGCTCTATGAAGGTATATAAGAGCCTTGAAGCTCTCCAAGTGGTCTATTAGGTTGTTCGACCTATCGTAGGTTTCTAGCTGGGGCATCTTATAGTTGGTAGATAACAACTTCCATATGATTCTATCAATGAAAGGTGGGTTGATGTGGAAGTTGACTTGATCGCTCCGATTTATGGCTTAGTGCTGCAGTGTCTCAATTTGTCGGTTCATCTCCTGGAACCTAAGATCCATGTCTACATTGCGGACCATGTGGTTCTATGTGTGGTGGGACTGGGATCGGCCCGAGATAGATCTCTTACTACAGTGAGGGGTTGGCAAGCATTTCCTTTGCTCAGGACTCTAGGGTCGGCTCAATCATATCTACCTACCTCGATCTAGACTTCATTATGAAAATCGAGGAGGTTGTTGCTGGGGTGCCTCCTACATTGGATTTGGTTGTTGCATGGTGTTGATCGCCATGGTCAATGCCTGTACTTGAGTGACCAGGACGTTGAACTGATCCTAGTTTACCCCAGCAATCGATGGAGGGGGTTGCAGAGGTGCTTTAGGCTGTTAGGCCGAAGTATGATTTTTGATCGAATTTTCAATCGGTCAGCCTGCCATATTGTTGGAATGCCTTGAGGATGTTCTTTATGGTGGCATGATGGTAGATCACATACTCCTTCCCAAAAATGGGTTTGGGCCCTTTCTTTAGCATCAATCTATTAAGACAAATTTTGAGCTTTGGTTGGAGTTGCTGGAGTGAGGTGAAGTTCGGCAAAGAGGATGATGATCGGACCTACAAAATAAGTCTTCGACTAGAGGTTGTTCCGGTGGAGACCCTCTGATGCTCAAGTAAAAAATCTGGAATAGATGGGAGGAGCACGTGAGAGAAGTTTTGTGTATCTTAGAGGTCCCCTATTGCCTCTATTTATAGAGGTGAGAGTCATGGGAGAGTAATTGGAGACTGCTCCATCTCTTTGGGATGCGCTATCCCGAGATCTTCGACCTTATTTTTCAGTATGGAGTAGTTGCAACTGCCTTATCGGGTCGATAGCTAGCTGCTTCCAATGGTGTTGGGATTTGATGAGATTGTATTGGAGTTTTCTATCAAACTTTTCGAATATGACGATCAAAACAGAGATCAGAAGGAAAGGAGGTCGAAGAGAGCATGGCTCTGCAGCTCACCATTGCATTGTTAGATATGAGGATTGGTGGTAGACACTAGGGTTGGAGCCGACGTGGAGGTTGGAACTCAAAATTTGGATTGGTGTTCGATATTTGGAAACCAGTGGTGATGAGGGCGGCGCTCAAGATGTTGGTTGGCAACCTGATGCTCTCGGAGATGGGGTTGAAATCTTAAGTGGATTGATGGCTTTCAAAAATGTTGACTATTGCTCCTGATCTTCACATCTGAGGTTGGATAGCCAAGATAAAGATGGCCGAAGTGACGTTGTCACTGAAGCTCTGCTCGAATACCTGTAAAAAGTTCTCACCTGGGTGTTTTCCAGTGAAGACCCTCCGACACTCAGGTCAGGAGATGGAGAATAATGAAAAAGAGAGAGTAGGAGTGGAGAACTTACTTCGAGGATCTCTATGCCTCTTTATTTATAGGAGAAAAATCAAAGTCATATACATCTTGAGGTCATGATAGCTTTTTGGATTTAGCATGTGTATTGATTTGGAGAAGTTATTTTCTTTTGTGGAAGACTCAATTATGGATGAATTCTACTTTATCTATTTTTTTTTAATTTATGAGAAAGTGAGAGATGGATCTGTCGGTGAAGAGCTTTGCTCAACTATGAATGAGCTAAAATAGATCGTCCAAAGCTAAGGTTTTGGAGACTGTGGAGCATGCATTGTTAGCCTTAGGTGATTTGAAATTAGTCGGTTATGGACGAGCTAAAAATAGATCATCCAAAGGTGAGATGAAATCGTTGGCAAGGGCTGAGGGCAGATAGCAGCCACAACCAGCTCGATTGAGGGTACTCGATGACCTTCGTGACTACTATATGCACGTGATCTGACAAGCATCCATCTCCCGTAGATCGGCTGGAGCCGAGGATCCTTTCAATCGAGGTTGAGGTACAGATCTATAACAGATGCCCCCCACTCTCGAGGCCGAACTTAAATAAGGTTGGTCAAAGAGAGTATTAGTTTGAGGTCGAGGCAGACTTTATCAAACTATTTGCTATTGACATGTGTCACGGATCGACTTTCTAAGGTGAACCACCTTCAAATCTGGACTGTTAAACCATCGGATCCATGGGAGCCATGTTCTGACCAATCATGGGTTGCCACTTGGCTCACATTGGTGGGGGGAGGTAATTTACCAGTAGATTGGAGCCGTCTGAGCCCCTATAAATAGGTGCTGCTGAGATTGTATTTTTCACTATTTTTGCTATTCGGTGGGGGAGCTTTGGCACTTTGTTTTTCGAGAACTCTACTTGATTAAAGCCAAGCTACGATTGATCCTATCTTCATCCCTTTTCTTGCTCAGCCGCATCACTCCCACAGGTCAGTTTCCTATCTTCATTATGCATGCGTCGAGTTTGTCCCCGTCTGCCTGGAGTTCAGATGATGACCTAAGAGATGCGGACCCTGGGTCCCATGTAGCTTCTTCTTCAAGTAGACCTGAAGCGAGTGAGACACTAAACTTTGGCCCATTTAGGATGAACTCCATCCTCACCCTAGGGGATTTGGAGGTCATCAGACTAAACTACCAGATCTTGGCTAAGTTCGGGCTGGAGGTTGCCATTCTAGGGGAGCATATAGCTTTTCCGCATCGAGGTCAAGTAGGCCTTTATAAGGAATCAGCGAAGGTCGGCCTTAGGCAACCCTTCCATTACTTGATCGTAGAATTGCTTAACTTGTACCGAGTAAGTCCCTATAGCATAGCGCCGAACTCATGACATCAAATCTTAGGTTTCTTCATCCACTATTTTCTCCTCATGGTCGAACCGACCTCCCGCCTCTTCAGGACTTGCTTCACACTGAAGGAGCATCATACGGAGGTTGGATGATGGTACGTCTCTCCTCGAAAGAGATAACGTCTCTTTCAAAGTGCTCCTTCCTCAGCCCATAACTGGAAGGAGTGATTTTTTTTGTCTTGATCAAGCAATCCTGGGACTTCAATACGTCATGGGGTTGACCTTAGAGGTTGACAGTCAGAGCTCCTATACTTTTGGATAACGAAAAGAAGACATTGGTACAAATCTTCTGTCTCACTCTTCCTCCTGTTGAGAAATATGTCCCAAAAGCCAATCGTCAATCTATTGACGGTTAAGCAACCTTGTATTGAAATTGATTTGTTAATAAATAAAATATATTTTTGATATCTTCATCATAAGTTTTCATCTTCTAATAAACTCTATTATTATAATGAAATCTTTAAGACTATTTAGGTCCGATAAAAAGAGAATTTATCGATTAGTCCTTAAAATTGTTCACGACCAAATGATGGGCTGTTAATAAGGACGACAGCTTCTATCGAGCATAGGTCACTGTAGGCCATATGGGTTGGTTGTCCTCTTAATCAAGGAGTGTGGAGATACTGGTATGGCATATAGATGAGATGTAAAGGTACATCATCATTGAATATGACCAACTCCAGAGTATTCTACTGTCGAGAACGTCTCTGATGGGGTATAGATATAAGTGTCTCTTAGAGCTGAGATCGCCTTAGTGACTTGCAAGCAACTCACTGTGCTTTGGTACTGGACTAACTAAATTTCTAATTCAGTGACGAAAAGCTTCTAGGCACAGTCAAGTACTTGCGAAGTCAGAGTGTGATCGAGATGGGATTGACTACTCCAAGAGTTGGAGAAGAATGAGCCGTTGTATTTCAATTTAGCAAAATCTTGGCCAGGATAATCCATCAGATGGATTTGATATTTTGAAATACAATGTGGATAACCTGATCAGAGTTTACAGTTGAACTCTGAGGTATCCTATGAACATTTTGATCAAGGGGATGAATTATATAAAAACTATATCCGCATGGATTCTAAGGACGTTGTTCTATACATTCGACCTATCCGACCGTCGGGTACTATTGCTAGATGGTCACTTCGATTGGTATAGAAATTTATTTCTATGCTACCTACTTAGATTTGGACCTATGAGGTCACACATATTAGAGTTCACAATCTGATCAGATGGTTGATCAATGATTAAGAATCATTCTTGGGTTAAACGATCAATACGATTGACATTTAACCTAGTGCAAGTGTTGCAGGAAGATCAATTAGCAATTCGATTGCTAATTGATTTAATTTGATTAAGCCAATGTACTGAGATTAAACTTAATTAAATATAATTTAATTAGATTTAGTTTGAGCCTGATTGGATCAAGTCCAATTAGTTTATTGGATAAGCCAAGTGCAAGAAAAAACTAGTCCTAGTTAAAATAGGATTTGGATCAACCTAACTTTTAATTTGATTAAAAAATTAAATCAGATTTAAATCTAATTTAATCTAATTAAATTAGGCTCTTAATTGGGTTAAGACCTATTTTAATTAGGTTGATTTGATTTTAGTTTGATTTGATTTGAGAAACTAAATTTGAATAAGTCATAGATAGAATCCTAGTAAGACTAGGATTCCATCTTGCACCACCTTAGCCTCCCACGCCCACTCTCTCTTATCCCACTCCCACTCTCTCTTATTTTGTGTGACAAAACCCTCTCTCCCAGGTCTTTATACATGTCCAAAACTTTCCTCTCTTTCTTTCTTACATGGAATGTGGTTGTGGATCAAGTCAAAGTTGTAATTAGTTTGGATTTCAAATTCTATAAGATAGAGTTTTAGAAAACCAAAACTCTTTCCTTATGGCACTGATTTTATCCAGATTTTTTTTCAAGATTTTTATGACTTTTATGGCACATAATATGCACCCTTTTCTGATAGTCCATGGTAGAAAAAGGAGGGGACACCCAAGAGTTGGGCGCCCCTTGTCTTGTCTTGTTTGGATAATCCTTGACTAGGTATTTGACCTAGACAAGGACTCTTCATATCTCTCTATTTAAAATAATTTTTTTTATGAAATTTTTGAGAATTATAGAGCATTGAGAGACCTTTTGGGTGTCCAAAAATTAAAGAAAAAGAATTTTAGGGAGTGGAGATCTAATAGACACAAAACTAGGTATCTGGGTTAGAGCAAAGAGAAGAAGAAGAAGGTCTTCTTCTAGAGTTGCTGGGTTTATCTCTTTCCTTCCTCCATCTGTAAGTTTTCTGAGAGTGTCTCATCTAAAACTCCTTCTCCTACTTTTCATCTTTAGAAGAGTTTAAATCAAGAAGAAGGAGGCATCTGATCGACCATCGAAGAAGGATCAGCGCAGTACTAGCATACTGTGCTGATTTTCTGGACCAAGACTTCTGATCATGATTCGTGGGCTCGTGTGGATGACTCCTAGAGGTCGGATGTATGTGTGGCTCGCAACATCATCCTCAAGCCCAGATCAACAAAGTTAAAATATCTAACTTGTAAGGTAATAGATTTGATCTATTATATTTTACATACATTAGATGTAGTATAGAAACATGTTGATATGATCAACATGTAGTTCTCGCTCTTTATATTTTAATTTTTAATTTAATATCATGTAATAATCATATAATAAGATCTTAGATCTAGGGATTCTCTAGTTTTACAAGATAGATTTTGATTTATTTTAGTCTTCCGCTGCCTGATCTTGAAAAAGTTTCAAGATCTAATCCTGAAATCCTAGATCTGGTTCCTTCAATTGGTATCAAAGCCTAGGTTGTTTATTACATGATTATTTATACATGCTTAGATTATTTCTTAGATTAGATCTAATTTATAATCTGATTGTTAAATCTAAAATTAAAATTTTTAGATCAATCATAAATTGTATGTTGTCCTGCTGTAAGGTTTACCCCTTACAGTGCAAAGGTTGTCCTAGTTCGTGTAGATCTATCTTTAATCATAAATTTATTAGATGTGATCTAGATTAAATTTATGATTTATTAGATTTAAAAGATGTTTAAATCTAAAAAAAAATCTCTTTGTTAATAATTTTTGTGCAAAGAACCATCATATATTTGTCTGAAAAATTTGTGCAGTTTAAAGTTGAAATTGTTTCAATTACATGATCCTATTTAGATTAAATCTAAAGTAGTTTCATGCTTATTTCACTTGCATTTTGATTATGAATCAAACATGCAACTTGGTTGGTAGAATCATGTTGTAAAAATATTTTATAAATATGAAAATTATTTTTGAAAAGCTGAACCCCAACCCTCAGCCCAAAACTTAATTGAAAATTAAGAAGTTATTTGATTAGGTTCTAGAATTGTGAATTGAAGAATCTAAGACACAAACCATAACCCATTGGGTTAATGGGTTAGTGAAAATTAGGTCCATTAATTGGGTTAGACCTAAGGTTAGGTTAAAGATGGAATTATTTAGAGAATTGACTAAATCTAATCAATTGTTATCTTAGATTAGGTCAAGGATTCTCTAGATCAATTACAATAGTTGTAGTTGGTCAAGTCCATGTCTTTAACGAGAACCAAATGGATTTGATTCTTAACTAAGTGGTCTAGCACGAACTGTTAGGTTGATCTAATTGAAACTAATTAAACCAGTTGGTGTCTAAGATAAATCAGACCGATGATTTTTAATTGATAGCCCGCTTACCTGGCCATTTCTGATGGTGTCTAAGGCAAGCTTTGGCAGATCCTCCCACCGATCGAACTTACCTGGCCTCTTAGTGAAATTATATTTTGATCGGATCACTTGACTATTCGAGCTGACCTATGTCAGCTAGGTAAATCAGTGTGATTGATTTAGGTGCTCCTAGACTAGCCCTTTTAATGGTCTCCCTTAAGCTGACTTGGTGAAGCCAGTGGGAGGATCATGATAAGCTGGTTCATCTGACCTCCTCCTCTAAATTAATTAAATCTTCTAAAATTATTAGGTCCTTAAAATAAAATAGTTATGGTGATAATTAGATCATAGCCTCCCATTAAGTGGATGATAATGGGTCCATCAGTTAGATAATCATTGGAGGCCCAAAGGCCTGGTGCTTATCGGCTGATGGAATTATCATTTATAATATGATTTTTTGACTGCATCTTTCTAAATGGTAGTTAGGATAGCCAACCAAAGTTGGGCCTAATCATTCATTGGCTAGATGGACCAAGTATGGTCATGTTAATGGTTGGACCTAACCAGACCTTTTCAGTGGAGGCCAAAGCCTACGGATTAGGGACTGGGGCAAAATTTAAATTTTCAAAACTTGTTTAGAGAAATAATTGGTTATGAATCTACCTTTAGATGTACATGGGTTGGCCAACTAAAGTTAGGTTTGTATGTAGTCTAAGTGAATTCTAGTACCCACTAAAGAATTAGGGTAATTCCTCAAATTGGAGGTAAAGGCTACCAATTCGAATAAAATAGTGGAAGAAACCTTTTGATTAAAGTCCAAATCTTTAGGTTTAATGAATCAATTACTAATTAGGTTATGATTTTTTTTTATGCAGATATGGCCACTTCTCTATTGCTTCGATCATTGTTGGACAATGATATGTTGGTGGGACCCAACTTCGATAGCTGGTATCGAAAGTTGAAGATAGTCCTGGAGCATGAACGGATCCTATATGTGATAATGGATCCTGCACCTAAGGAGCCAACTGCCAATGCATGTGGAACAGTCAGAGACACTTACCAGAAGTGGCTCAGTGATCAGACTACGGTGCGCTGCATCATGCTGGTTGCCATGAGCAACGAGTTCAGTCGCAGATTTGAGATGACTCAGCCAAAAGACATGCTTCAAGTGTTGGAGGATGCCTTTGGCACACCCAATGACGTGGAGAGGCACAAGACTAGTTGTGCCATCTTCAACGTCAAAATACAGGATTGTGCCTCTATCACTGATCATGTATTATACATGATCGAGCTGATGGAGCATTTGAGCAAGCTTGACTTTTTCTTGCATGAGCAGCTTGGGAAAGATGCAATACTGAACTCGCTGTCCAAGTCTTATCTCCCATTCCTCACTCATTATAGAATGAAGAAGTCTGAAGTAAACTACCACGAGTTACTGGGGTTGCTTCAGAACTTTGAGAAGGATCACCAACTCCACAAGGAGTCGGTGAACTTAGTGGAAGGTTCATCTTCTGGTTCTCGATCCTTTAAGAAAGGGAAGAAGAACAAGAAGAAAAAAATGAAGAAGGTGCAAGTTCAAGCTGGGACATCAGTGCAGGGCCAGACCAAAAAGATCAAGCCCGATAAGAGTCAAGCTGAATGCTTCTTTTGCAGGAAGCGGGGGCACTGGAAGAGGAAATGTCATTAGTACATTGCCTTCCTGGACTCGAACAGGTAGAGAAAGAAGCAGGCTGTTGCTGGACAAGGTATTTATATGATAACTCCTTGCAATTTCTCTATTTGTGATATAACTAACTGGGTATTGGATATCGGTAGCCCTTACCATATTTGCAATTCGTTACAGGGGTTGCAGATTAGTAGGAGATTCAAGCAAGATGAGAGGTTTCTGAACATTGGAGATAGAAGATCAGTTCCAGTTTTAGCATTAGAAATCTTGAAACTTGTATTTGAGTCCCATACCGTTGTTCTTAATGATTGTCATTTCTGTCTCAGTTTCTTTTTAAATTGCTGTAGGCCTTCTAGCCAAAAATGATTATGAAATTTTAATAAAGAAACAAGTTTGTAATATCATTATGAATGGTGTTACTATTTTTTGTGAACATTTGAACAATGGTGTGTATATGTTATCACAACCTGTTAACGTAGTCTATTCCACTGGCAAGTACCCTAGATTAGATAGTGTATCAGATATCTACTTATGGCACTGTAGGCTAGGTCATTAAACAAGAACAGGATAAACAGGTTGACTCAAGAGAGAATCCTTGAAGTCAGTGATTGTGAATCACTTCCAAACTGTGAATCCTGTCTTCTTGGTAAAATGACCAAGTCACCTTTTACTGAAAAAGGTGAGAGAGCTACTGAGCTCTTGGGCCTAGTACATACTGATGTATGCGGGCCCATGAGCACAATTATTAGAGATGGATATTTTTACTTCATCACTTTTACGGATGATCTATCTAGATATGGATATGTCTATCTGATGAAATATAAGTCGGATTCATTTAAAATATTCAAACGATTTCAAAATGAAGTAGAAAAATAAATTAGAAAGAGTATTAAAACTCTTCGATCTGACCGAAGAGGGGAATACCTTTTTGGTGAGTTTATCACATATCTAGGAGAGAATGGAATTCTCTCCCAATGGACTCCTCCAGAAATACCACAGCATAATGGTGTGTCTGAAAGGAGAAATCAGACCCTGTTAGACATGGTCCGATCCATGATGGGTTTTGCCAGCTTGCCGATATCCTTTCAGGGATATGCACTCGAATCAACCTGTTATCTATTAAATAGGGTTTCAAGTAAGTCTGTAATTAAGACTCCATATGAGATATGGACAGGGTGTAAGCCAATACTTTCACACATTAGGGTCTGGGGGTGCCCGATCTATGTCAAATGATTAGTTACAGATAAACTTGGACCTAGGTCTGACAAATACACATTCATAGGATATCCCAAAGAGATCAAAAGATATTTTTTCTACCATGCTGATGAACAAAAGGTGTTCGTCAGCCTTAAGATAACTTTTTTAGAAAAGAAGTTTCTTGGTGAAGGAATCGTTGCCTCTAAAGTTGAACTTGATGAAGTCCAACAGATAGAAGGACTGACACCAATAGCTGAACCTGAGTCAGATTTGATTAGATTAGATCCAGAGCTCAATGTACCTGTATCATTAAGGCGATCCAATAGAGTACCACTTCAGTCGGATAGATACTATGATTTTTTGATCTGGGATGGTGATCCCATCGAACCCGATGAGAATGATGAGGATCCGATCACCTATATGGATGTGATGCAGAGACCTGATTTTGAGAAATGGTTTGAAGCCATAAAATTCAAAATGGAATCCATGAAGGTCAACGATGTATGGACATTGGTTGACCTACCTGAAGGGGTTAAACCCATTGGGTGTAAATGGATCTTCAAAAGAAAAAGGGGTGCAGACAAAAAGGTGGAGACCTATAAAGTCCATCTAGTTGCCAAGGGGTATCATCAACGTTATGGTATTGACTATGATGAGACGTTCTCCCCTATAGCAATGCTCAAATCCATTCGGATAATGCTTGCCATAGCTGCCCATCTGGATTATGAGATCTGACAGATAGATGTAAAGACAGCTTTCCTGAATGGAGAGCTGATCGAAGAGGTGTATATGATATAACTTGAGAGATTTACATCCACAGATGAGTCTAAGATGTGCAAGCTTCAGAGATCTATTTATGTATTGAAGCAAGCTTCTCGGAGTTGGAACATGCATTTTGATAAGGTGATCAAAACGTATAGCTTCATTAAGAACGGAGAAGAGCCTTGCATCTATAAATGGGCAAATGGTCCAGTTGTGGTATTCTTTGTCTTGTACATGGATGACATTCTCTTAATCAAAATGACATCCCTGCACTACAACGAATAAAAGTTTGGTTGTCATCGCAGTTCTCCATGAAGGACTTGGGTGAAGCATCCTACATCCTAGGGATGAAGATCTATAGGGATAGATGTAAAAGGATGCTTGGGTTATCCCAGTTCACGTACATAGACACTGTGCTGAAGAGGTTCAGCATGGAGAATTTTAAGAAGGGCTATCTACTGATAGGCCATGGAATTTTTCTCTCTAAGAAAGATTATCCGACAACTTCTGAAGAGAGAGAGCGTATGAGTAGAGCCTATATGCTTCGATCATGAGATCTATCATGTATGTCATGACATGTACAAGGCCATATGTGGCATACTCACTAGGAGTAGTGAGTAGATACCAATGTGATCCTGGAGAAAATCACTGAAAAATAGTTAAAGCCATCCTTAAGTATTTGAGAAATACTAAGGACCAATGGTTGGTTTATGGCGAGTCAGATCTGAAACTTGTGGGGTTCATAGACTCCAGCTTTCAATCTGACCATGATGATAGCAGAAGCGTATTGGATTATATCTTTATTCTGAATGGTGGAGCCATCTGCTGGAAGAGTTTCAAGCAGCATACTGTGGCTGACTCTGTTTGTGAGGTGGAGTATATCGCAGCATCGGATGCCGCGAAGGAAGCTGTGTGGCTAAGAAAATTCATCATCGAGCTCGGAGTAGCACCCTCCCTCGATGGTCCGGTCCTGCTCTACTGCGACAGCACTGGTGCCATAGCTAGGCGAAGGAACCCAAAGCACACCAGCAGATGAAACATATTTTACGCTGCTTCCACCTGGTCCGGAAGATCATGGATCGAGGTGACATCGACCTTCAGAAGATCGACGAAAAGGAGAACCTGGCTGACCCCTTCACTAAAGTCCTGACGATAAAGGAGTTCGACAACCACAAGTCGAAGATGGATATTCGATACTGTACCGAGTGGCTTTAGGACAAGTGGGAGTTGTTGGAAAATATGTCTCAAAAGCCAATCGTCAATCTATTGACGGTTGAGCAACTTGTATTGTAATTGATTTATTAATAAATAAAATATATTTTTGGTATTTTCATCATAAGTTTTCATCTTTAGTGAACTCTGTTGTTATGATGAAGTCCTTAGGACTATTTAGGTCTGATAAAGAGAGGATTTATCGATTAGTCCTTAAAACTGTTCATAATCAAATAATGGGCTGTTAATAAGGATGACGGCTTCTATCGAACATAGGTCGCTGTAGGCCATATGGGTTGGTTATTCTCTTAACCAAAGAGTGTGGAGATACTGGTATGGCATACAGGTGAGATGTATGGGTACATCATTATTGAACGTGACCAACTCCAGAGCATTCTGCTGTCGAGAACGTCTCTGATGGGATATAGGTATAAGTATCCCTTAGACCTGAGATCGCCTCAGTGACTTACAAGCAACTCACTGTGCTTTGGTACTGGACTAACTGAATTTCTAATTCAATGATGGAAGGCTTCTGGGCACAGTCAAGTACTTGCGAAGTCAGAGTGTGATCGAGATGGGATTGACCACTCCAAGAGTTGGAGAAGAATGAGTCACTGTATTTCAATTTAGCAAAACCTTGGCCAGGGTAATCCATCAGATGGATTTGATATTTTGAAATGCAATGTGGATAACTTGATCAGTGTTACAGTTGAACTCTGAGGTGTTCTATGAATATTTTGGTCAAGGGGATGAATTATATGGAAACTATATCCGCATGGATTCTAAGGATGTTGTTCTACACATTCGACCTATCCGACCGTCGGGTATCATTGCTAGATGGTCACTTCGATTGATACAAAATTTATTTCTGTGCTACTAGCTTAGGCTCGGACCTATGAGATCACACACATTAGAGTTCATAATCCGATCGGATGGTTGATCAATGATTAAGAATCATTCTTGGGTTAAACGATCAATACGATTGACATTTAACCTAGTGCAAGTGTTGCAGGAGGATCGATTAGCAATTCGATTGCTAATTGACTTAATTTAATTAAGCCAATGGGTTGAAATTAATTCTAATTAAATATGATTTAATTATATTTGATTTGAGATTGATTGGATCAAGTCCAATTGGTTTATTGGATAAGCCAAGTGCAAGAAAAAATTAGTCCTAGTTCAAATAGGACTTGGGTCAACCTAACTTCTAATTTGATTAGAAAATTAAATTAGATTTAAATCTAATTTAATCTGATTAAATTAGATCTTAATTGGATTAAGACCTATTTTAATTAGGTTGATTTGGTTTTGGTTTGATTTGGTTTGAGAAACCAAATTTGAACAAGTCATAAATGAATCCTAGTAAGACTAGGATTCTACCTTGCACCACCTTAGCCTCCCACGTCCACTCTCTCTTATCCACGCCCACTCTCTCTTATTTTGTGTGACAAAACCTCTCTCCCAGGTCTTCACGCATGCCCAAAACTTTCTTCTCTTTCTATCTTACATGGAATGGGTTGTGGATCAAGTCAAAGTAGAATTAGTTTAGATTTCAAATTCTATGAGATAGAGTTTTAGGAAATCAAAACTCTTTCTTTATAGCATTGATTTTATCAAAAATTTTTTTGAAATTTTATGGCTTTTATGGTATATAATATGCACCCTTTGCTGGTGGTCCACGGCAGAAAAAGAAGGAGGGGACGCCCAAGAGTTGGGCGCCCCTTGTCTTGCCTTGTTTGGATAATCTTAACTAGGTATTTGACCTAGACAAGACTCTTCATATCTCTCTATTTAAAATAATTTTTTATAAAATTTTAGAATTATAGAGCATTGAGAGACTTTGGGACATCCAAAAATCAAGAGAAAGAGTCTTGGGGCATGGAGATCTAATAGACACAAAACTAGATGTCTGGGTTAGAGCAAAGAGAAGAAGAAGAGGGTCTTCTTCTAGAGTTGCTGGTTCATCTCTTCCTTCCTCCATCTTAAGTTTTTGAGAGTGTCTCATCTAAAACTCCTTCTCCTACTTCTCATCTTTGGAAGAGTCCAAATCAAGAAGAAGAGGCATCTGATCGACCATCGAAGAAGGATCAGCCAGTACTAGCATACTGTGCTGATTTTCTGGATCAGGACTTTTGATCATGATTCGTGGCTCGTGTGGATGACTCCTAGAGGTCGGACGATGTGGCTCACAACATCATCCTCAAGCCGATCAACAAAGTTAGAACGTCTAACTTGCAAGGTAATAGATTGATCTATTATATTTTACATACATTAGATGTAGTATAGAACATTTGATATGATCAACATGTAGTTCTTCCTCTTTATATTTTAATTTTTGATTTAATCCATGTAATAATCATGTAATAGGATCTTAGATCTAGGATTTTCTAATTTTATAAGATAAATTTTGATTTATTTTAGTCTTCCGCTGCTGATCTTGAAAAAGTTTAAGATCTAATCCTGAAACCCTAGATCTGGTTCTTTCAGTATAGATACTAATTGATCCACTCGAAGGGATAAAATTTATAAGGTGTAAATAGATTTTTAAGAGAAAAAAAAGAGTAGACAGAAGAGTAGAGTCCTATAAATCCTGTCTAGTTGTCAAAGATTACCGTCAACATTATGGTATTGACTATGATGAGACATTCTCTCTTGTGGCAATGCTTAAGTCCATCTGGATTATGCTTGCTATCGCTGCACACTTAGATTATGAGATCTAGCAGATGGATGTCAAAATCATCTTCCTTAATAGGGAGCTGAAAGAAAAGGTGTATATGATATAACCTGAAGGGTTCACATCTACAAATGAGTCGAAAGTGTGCAAGCTAAATAGATCTATTTATGGACTTAAGCAGGCATCGAAGAGTTGGAACATATATTTTGATAAGGTGATCAAAATGTATGGCTTCATTAAGAATGGAGAACAGCCTTGCGTCTACAAGTGGACTTTCGATTCTGTAGTCATCTTTTTTATACTATATGTGGATAACATACTGTTACTAGAAAATGACATCCCGACTTTGCAGATTGTAAAGCTATATTTATCATCACAATTCTTCATGAAAAACTTAGGAGAAGCATCCTACATCTTAGGGATGAAGATCTATAGGGATAGATCTAGAAGGTTGCTTGGATTGTCCCAATCTATGTAATGGATACCTTGTTGAAGTAGTTCAACATAGATAATTTCAAAAAAGGTTATCTTCTGATAGGTCATGGAATTATTCTTTTCAAGAAGAATTATCCAACAACACCTGAGAGAGAGAGTGTATGAGTAGAATATCATATGCTTCGACAATGAGATCTATCATGTACGCTATGACGTGTACGAAGCCAGATGTAGCCTATCACCAGGGGTAGTGAGTAGGTACCAATCTAATTTGGATGAGAAACATTGGAAGATTGTGAAAGCAATTCTTAAGTATTTGAGAAATACTTAAGACTGATGGCTTATATATGAAGACACTAATCTGAAACTGGTGAGATATATTGATTCTAGTTTTCAATCAGATTGTGATAACAGCAGAAGTGTGTCAGACTATATATTTATCTTGAATGGAAGAGCTGTTTGCTAGAAGAGTTTCAAACAACATACTATGGCCTATTCTGTATGTGAAGCAGAATGCAATACTGCATCGGATGCTACAACATATTTTGCATAGCTATCACTTGGTGCGAGAGATCATGAACTGAGATGACATCGAGCTTCAGAAAATTAACGAAAAAGAGAATCTAGCCGACCCCTTCACTGAAGCTCTTGGGATCAAAGAGTTCGATGACTTCAAATGAAAGATGGGTATAACATACTGCCCTGATTGGCTTTAGTCCAAGTAGAAGTTGTTGAAAATTATGTCCTAAAATCAATCGTGTGATGATTAAGTTTCTCTTTGTATATGAGTTATTGATAAATGAATAATAGTTATTCTAATATTTTTCATCATAAAGTTACATCTTTCTTGAACTCTTGTGCTATGATGAAGTCTTTAAAACTATGTTAGTGTACAATAAAGAGATGATTTATTGTATAGTTCTAAAATATATTTGTGATCAAATAATACGTCATTATAAGATGATAATATTTATCGAGTAGAGATCGTTGTATGCCATATGGGTTGGTTGTCCTCTTAACCAAAGAGTGTGGTAACACTAGTATGGCATACAGATGAGATGTAGGAGTACATCATCACTGAACAAGTGACTCACCTGTTGAGCATTCTGCTGTCAAGAGCTGCTCGCGAAGCACACAAGTATAAGTATCCTTCAGACCTAAGATCACCATAGTGACTTGCAAGCAACTCACAGTACTTTGATGACGGACTATCTGGATTTCTAATACAGTGACGGAAGGCTACTGGGTACAGTCAAGTACTTACGAAGTCTGTGTGTGGATCAAGATAGGATTGATCTTTTCAGATTATTGGAGTTCATGTATCATTGTATTTTAATTTAGTAAAGCTTTGGCTAAGGTAATCCATCAGATGGATTTAAAAGATTGAAATATAATGTGAATAAAGCAATCTTGGTTGATAGTTAACTTGAGACCATCTTAGAGCATTCAGGATCAAAAAGATGAATTATGCGGTAACCTTGTATATGGGTTCTGAAATATTCTTTTGCGATAATTCAACCTATCTGGATGTCAGAAACTATTGTTAGATGGTATCTCGATTAGTACAAAAATTAATTCCTGTGCTACCGACTTAGTGTTTGAATCTATGAAGTCACACACACAAGTCAAACACCATAGAAAAATATTGGCCTATGTTTATGTGTTCAATTTGAAAGTACTTAACTTGATTGAATATATAAACTAACTTGATTAAGAATTAAGTTATGAGTCAAATGAGATTGAAGAGTTGACTATGTCTAGCTAGCACTACACATGGGTTCAGGTTCGATCTCGAGAATGAATAGTTTTTGATCTATGATCATGGAGCATATGAAAGATTAGATTTCAGTGTTAATTAATTTCAGATTAGATCTAAATTAATTAGATTTAATTGAGTCTAAAATTTTAAGTTAGACTTGATACAAAAGTTCTAAAAGAGTTTGGGATTGAGAGCCTTTCAAAATTATTTCGAACCAGCTTCAAATTAGATTCAAATCGGACCTATTTTGGATGAGATATGAGAAATCCTTCTTGCACTGAGATTCTCCTCTCTTATGGGCCGACCAACACCAGGAAGCTTTCTTATTATGGGCATCCCATGTGGGCTTTCTATTATCTTGACAACCTTCCAATGGTTCTCTCTCGGATTAGACTGGGACCTACTCACTATCCCTAGTGAGTGTATGACATCCAGTCTCGTATATGTCATAGCATATATGATAGATCCACTATCGCAGCATATGAGATTCTACTCATATGCACTCTCTCTTATAAAATTATTAGACAATCCTTCTTAGAGAGAGTAATTCTATGGCCTATCGGAAGATAGCCTTTCTTAGAATTCTCTATGCTGATCCATTTCAACACAATATCGATGTATGCAGATTGGAACAATCCAAGCAGCCTCTTAGATCTATCTCTACAGATCTTGATCCTTAAGATGAAGGATACTTCTTCCAAATCCTTCATGGAGAACTATGAAGACAACCAAAGCTTTACGCTTTGTAAAGTAGAAACGTGATTTTCTATTAACAGTATGTCATCCACATACAATACAAAGAAGATGACTATAGAACCATTAGTCCATTTATAAATGTATGGTTCTTCTCCATTTCTAACGAAGCCATATATTTTGATCACCTTATCAAAATGCATATTCTAATTTTGAGATGCCTACTTCAATCCATAAATAGATCTCTGAAGCTTGCACAGCTTTGATTCATCTGTGGATGTGAATCTTTCAAGTTGTATCATATACACCTTTTCTTCCAGCTCCCATTAAGAAAAATAATTTTGACATCTATTTGTCAGATCTCATAATCAAAGTGTGCCGCTATCGCAAGCATAATCTGGATGGACTGAAACATTGCCATAGGAGAAAACATCGCATCATAGTCAATACCATAACATTAACGATATCCCTTGACAACCAAATGGGCTTTATAGGTCTCCACCTTTCCGTCTGCATCCTTTTTTTTAAATATCCATTTACACCCTATAGGTTTAACTCCTTTGGGTGGATCAACAAGTGTCCATACACTATTAATCTCCATAGACTCCATCTCAAATTTTATGGCCTTAAGCTATTTTTCAGATTCGGACCTTTACATAGCATCTATATAGGTGATCAGATCCTTGTCATTCTCATCGAGTTCAATAAGATCGCCATCCCAGATCAAGAAACCATAGTATCTATCCAGCTAATGCGGTACTCTATCGGATCTCCTTAAAGGTGCCTCAACAATGGGCTCTAGATTTTATCTAATCAAATCCAATTCTATATTTTCATTGATCTGTATCGGTTCTTCTATCTATCAAACTTCATCAAGTTTAACCTTAGAGGCATCAGTTCCTTCACTAAGGAACTCTTTTTCCAAAACGACTACCTTATTGCTAATGAACAACTTTTATTTTTCAGCAAGATAAAAATAATACCATTTAGTTTCTTTTGGATACCCTACAAAATAACACTTATCGGACCTAGGTTCGAGCTTGTCTGTCTGTAAATATTTTACATAAGTCGGACAACCCCAAACCTTAAGTGTTGAAATTTGGTGTCAGGGCATGCATGTATGCTTCAAATTTTTTTTTTTTAAATAATATAGTGAAGTAGAAGATTAAAAATTTTTTAATCTAAATCATGCATGCTTAAAATATAGAACACAAGAATCTACTTCGTATGCTAAAATTGAACACATACTGAATTTTATGCTAAAATTGAATATGTGATCAAATCACATACCTATTTCGTAATTTCTTTCTTCAAATCTAGATCTGAAAGAGAGTAGGTTCTCTCTTAGCTGTGCAAGTGCCTAGCCTCTATGGGTATCCACTCAGGATCAGCTTGGAATAGCCCTCTTTGATGTTGATCTTTCTTCTCTAAGAACAATCAGCCTGCAGATCTGAACGAAGCCTGGATCACAATCAACTCTTTGATCATTTCTTTGATCTTTTTTCTCTTCTTCTCTTGCTTTTCTTTCTTTAATTATGAAGTAATCAAGGACTAAAAAATCAACAAGCAAAGGGATGCCCAAGCTCCTTTTGGGCATGGAGAAGTGGGACGCCCAACACCTTGGGCATCAGACTTCAAGGAGAGAAAAGAGGGAGAAGAGAGAGGGGCATGGAGAGCTTCTAAGGGAGGTATGGGCTACTAAAATTCAGAGCTTAAGAGCCTTAGGAAAGGCCCTTTAAATAGGCATAAGATTTCAATCTTATTCAAAATCAAATTACCACTTAATACAAGTCTTACTTGCATTAAGAATCTTTATTCTTTTAGTTATTTGACCTCCTTTAGGAGATCCTTTAGGCACCAACTTTTGGAGCCCTTGCACCAACAAATACACATGCCACATGGCTGCCATAGGATGCCCCAATCAAGTCCACACGCCCTTTCTAGTGTGTGCATGCCCAACTTGATCAAATCAAGTGGCGTCTAATCAAAACTATTAAGGAAACTGATTAAGGGTTTGAACCCTTAATTCGTTTGATCCAAAACCCTAAGCACCCAACAATTGGAGTCCAATGAATCTTATTCATTTAGATTATTAGTAGATAATTAAACTTGAATTAATCTTATCAAATAAAAAATTTAAATATAAAGAAAAAATTAGATTCGACCATGTGCTAACATGATTAACCTGAACCCAATAGGGTTTCTATAAACCCAAATGAGACTTCATAAGCTTAATTATTTATTTCAGATCTAATCCTTTTATTATGTGATCCCATAGGTTTCATTCTATCTGATAGTGAGATATACAATGATCTTTATTAGAGCATCATTGAAACTCCTTTCAGTGAGTTGGAACAGTTCCACTCCATCAAGGATTGTCGATCCTGAGCAACCCAATGAGCTCTCACCATCCACCAATGACACCTAGCAGTATGTAGTGGCAACCCAGCAAAACTGAAAAAGAACCTCAAGATATAGTTCATATGTGATTCAGTCCCTCTATCATGAGTCTCGACTAGATAGCAGGTCATGGATAAATTATCAAATCTCATCATCAGTCATATGATAGATTCGATCAGCTCAAGTCCAATTGTGATCCTTATGAAAAAAATTTTTCACGAACCATAGTACTGTGGCCACAGACTCTCAAACTTAGCCTCTCAAATATCATAGGACTACTCTTCTCTATCAAGATTGATAGATTCCATCTAGATGCATACTCTACTCCTACAGTGGACCAACTGTGGCCAACATCCACTATAAGGATACATTGAGATCATATTTATGTGTCAGTCAAACTCTAACAACCTCACTGTGAGTAGTCATACCATCACAAGTCAAAAAATCATTCACACAACTACGTATATTGAGACAATCATTGACGATCGAGTAGAAATCCAAGTGATTCTCTCATATGGTCAAGTTGTATACTAATTATTCTCTAACAACTATTCGCACTCATCACTCAGTATCTCTACACTATAGATCAAAGACTGATCTATCTCGAATGAAGCGATCTGTGCATCGATCTTTTTGAATCGATCACCGTCTTCATGATGATACTATAATTGAAAGTATTTAAAAATTATATACATATCTTTAATTCTCAATACTTTGAGAATATGTATCAAAATGTTAATTCTATAGATAATTCAAGGATACATCACAGTTGAATGAAAATCAAACTTGCCCTTTATTGATCAAATCAATGAATTAAGTATAAAATTATGTCCTAATTTTATTACAATGTGTCAGCTATATTAGTTTCTAAGATATACATCTAACAATCTTCCACTTGGACTAAAGCCAATTGGCCACTAATCTAAGTCCATCTTCTCAAGGTGGACTTCCATCTTTGGCTGGCTCAATTGCTTTGTCAGTGGGTGTACCACATTATCCGTGAAGTCTACTCTTTGCATCTTAATAATTTTTTTCAAGATAGTCAATGTATGATATGATACTGCCCGCTCGATGTACTTTGATTTCTGATGAGACCTCGGCTCCTTAGCAAGTGCTATGACTTCACTATTGTCGTAATAAAGTAGTATGACATCTGATATCATTATCCCAAGCTCCGTGATAAACTTTTTGAACCAAAAGCCTTTCTTTGCAACATCTGAAGCAGCAACATATTCGACCTCTGTGGTCCAATCTACTATGATAGGTTGTTTGAAACTCTTCCAGCTGACTGCGCCATCATTGCATGTGAATACATATCCTGACGTAGACTTTCTATCATCAGAATCAGACATGAAGTCTGAATTAATATACCCTTGACTCGCAATCCAGAACCTCCTCCAAAAGATCATGATAAATATTTAGTTCTTGTTAAGTACTTAAGGATGTTCTTCACAGCTATCTAGTGCTCCTTCTCTAGATTGAACTGATATCTACTCGTGATACTCACAACAAGAGCAATATCAGATCGAGTACACAGCATGACATATATGAGGCTCCCTATGGCTGAGGCATAAAGAATTCTACTCATGCGTCGAACTTCCTCAGATGTGGCCAAACACATCATCTTGAAAAGATGAATACCATGCCTAAGAGGTAAAAATCTTCTTTTAAAATTTTTCATGCTGAACCTCTTCAGCATATTCTCTATGTATAGCTTTTGTGACGGGCCTAGCATCCTTTTATATCTATCTCTATAGACCTTTATTCCAAGAATATAGGATACTTTCCTTAGATTTTTCATGAAGAATTTTTTGGACAATCATCTTTTGACCGTGGTCAGCATGGAAATATCATTCTCAATGAAGAGAATATCATCCACATATAATACGAAGAATATTATTACACTCCCCACTGACCCTTTGGTATACACAAGATCCTCTTCGTTCTTGATGAAACCAAATGATTTGATCGCATCATCAAAATGAAGATTCCAACTCCGAGAAGCTTGCTTTAATCTGTATAATGGACCTTTGCAGCTTGCATACTTTGTGATCACATCACCTGATGTAAAACTCAAATACTGCTCCATATAGATATCTTCCTTAAGATATCCATTCAGAAAAGCAGTTTTCACATCCATCTGTCAGATTTTTATAATCATAATAACTACATAACAAACAGAGTGTGGATGGATTTTATCATGGCTACAGACGCAAAAATTTTTTGATAGTCAATATCCTCATACTGACTATAACCTTTTATCATGAGCCTAACTTTATAGGTCTCTAACTTACCATTGGTACCTATTTTTTTTTTGTAGATCTATTTATACCCAATGGATACTATATCTTCAGGTAAATCCACTAAGGTCCATACTTGGTTCGAGTGCATTGAGTCAATCTCTGACTTCATTGCATCTAACCATTTTTCAAAATTGATATCAGACATCACCTCGTCCAAGATATTAAGATCATCACTATGATCCTTATCTCCCATGAGAAATATTTTCTTTACTTTCTCCATAAGCATACTCATGTAAACTTTCAAGAGGTTGGGAGATCTGCTAGATCTACAAGGTGGTAGAGGAACATCAACTACTGGCTCATGAATAATGGATTTCTGAGGATCCATATCTCTTTGCTCTTCAAAACCTTCTCTTCAGCTCAACTAACATTCCACTGTCACCATCCTGGATAAACTATTTTTTAGAAATATAGCATTCTGACTCACAATCACATTATAATCTTATGAAAGTAGAAGTAGTATCTCCTTGATTCTTTTGGATATCTTATGAAATGAGCAATTATAGATCTATCCTCTAATTTATCAGCCATCTATCTCTTGATATAGGTTTGACATTCTCAAGTCTTAAGATAATGTAGACTCAGCTTCTTACCGTACCATATCTCATATGATATGGCAGAAATAAATTTTTGATGGAACCGTATTCAATAGGTGAATTACAGTTATAAGGCATATCCCAAGATATAAGGATAAATCAATGAAGCTCATTATAGACCTGACCATATCTAAATGAGATCCTATTCCTTTTTTCGAATACTCCATTGAGCTGAGGTGCTACAAAAGGAGTCCATTGAGAGACTATACCATTGTCTTTAAGATATCCCGAGATTCTCAACTAAGGTATTCACCTCCTCGATCAAATAAAAGAACCTTAATGGTTTGTCTATTTATTTTTCTACTTTATTTTTGAATTTTTTAAAAATTTTTTAAAGGCTTCAGACTTGTGTTTCATTAGATACACATATC